>NW_023655663.1:0-29266 GCF_015228065.2 Penaeus monodon
AATTTTCTAAACATAAAAAAACAGAAAATTTCATACTCACCTACGATAAAACGGGCAGCTATGACGGCATGCTGATCTGGAGACCGCAGTTTGGGGTGCCAGGATACCCCAAAAAAGGTCTCCAGAAGGGTGCTGTGTACTGACCCTTCCGGGAACTACCTCAACAACCCAAAAGACTATTCTTTTCATAAACCTAAAAAAGAAAAGAGATGAGTGAACAAATAAAGAATATCTGAGTTTTGGGGAGTGTGAGTTGTGTGTGTTTTTTTGTGGTTTGTTGTGAAAAATTTTAAAAATGAAAAAAAACAATTTTTAGAAATTATATAATTTGTTCAGTAGCATTTTTCCCTGATAATTTATTGGAGCCTTTTCTTTTATCCTCTTTTTTCTCAAAAAGTTCTCCATACTGGCCGGGCCTTTTAAGGAAAACAAAACAAAAAAAACACTTTTATTTATGATAATACTTGCTATATCCAAACACACTTTCTCGGGGAATTTCCCTATTAAGAAACCCTTTGGACATGCTTTAAAAAAACACTAAGACCGTAACCCCTAAATTAGTTATAATAAAAGGGAAAAAAGAAAGAAAAGAAAAAAAAGAAAAAAAAAAAAGAAGAAAAAAAATTCCCCCCCCCCCCCAAAAAAAAAAAAAGTATCCTCGTTTTATGTGTGATTATTTTTTTCTTTTAAAAATATATCACACTCAGACTTCGAACTGCTTTTGCAATCATCAATCAAAACCCCGAGTTGTGAAAAATGAATGCCAGAGCGCACATTTTTTCACATGTCCCTTTTTTGGTATCATTTGCACAATTACTAAATTTAAATGTTTTTTTTTTTTAAATTTAAAAATGTGTTCAACTTGATGATGAGGTGGATTTTGGGAAAAGAATTGCTATGTTGAAAGGAAAATTCGTACCGACTGTTGCAGAAGGGTTTAAAATTTCTGATTTCTCAAGAGGCTGGTGCTGGGTGCCTCGAATTTTTAAGCGACTGCTAAATGTATTGAAAATTTCTTAGTGGATTTTCAAACTGCAAAAAAATATTGTTTTAATAAAAAAAAAATTTTCATTACCAAACCAAACACAACCCCACAAACCACACACACCCCCACACACACCCCACACACACACACACAACAAAAAAATTCTGCATACTATTTCGAGTACAATTATAAAGGTAAGCTATTTGTACATTTTCTTTACTGAATTCAATGACAATTAAAAACCTTTAAAAAATACATACTTCTGCGAAGAGTAAAAAAATTTCCAAAAAACCTTTTTTCTGAAATGAGAAAGTTAAACGCATTGAATTACCTGGGTTTAGTGTTCCGATCCCCCCAAACACCATTTCCACCATCCATTCAAAACGACAAATATCGCCAAATAGAGAAGTCAAAAGGCTGGCCCCTGCCACATTTCTTTTTTTTTTTTTTTTTGTACTGAAATACAAACTAACAATACAACTTTCAATTTTACGCATAAAGGGTGGTATGTGGTATGGTTTATTAAATAAGTAGAAAAAGATGAAAAAGTGTAAATGAAAAAAAAAAAAAAAAGTGCTATGATTTTGTGTGTATGTGACTGCATCTATATAAATACATACGGGAAATTCCCCAGAAACATAAGGGGTTTCACTTGTTAACCCCTTTTGTTCATGTTGCTACAGTTAAAAAAAAATTGGATTTAAGAAATAGTCCAATTTTCCCGTGATGATTTAAAATAACCTAAATGTTAATCACCTAAAAACAAGACTGATCCCCAAAATTTTAAAACACTTGTCAAGAGAAAAAACGATAAATAAAAATTTTAGTTTTAATAATAAAAAGAGGGAAGGGAGGGGGAAAGGGGGAGGGAGGGGAAGAAAGGGGGAAAAAGGGGGGAGAGAGGGAGAGGGAGGGAGAAAGGGAAAAGGAGGGAGAGAGGAGAGAGAAGAGAGAGAAAGAGAGAGAAGAAAGAAGAGAGAGAGAGAGAGAGAGAGAGAGAGAGTTGATATATCTATCTGAAGTGTACTCTATTGCTACTCACCACAAAAGTAGTTTATGCATTTTTTGAAAATTGTATGGATGCCGATGTTACTGTGTGCTTTTCTCAATAGAATGCAATGCAAACATAACATATATCAGATCCTTATATATCTATTTTAGTTTATAATAAGTTGGCTTGCTGATAAAAAGATACTGTTATATTATAATTATCACTAATGAGTACAGCTTCTGTTTTTCTGTTTTGATTTCATTGGAAGAATGCTCTTTATTAACCTTTAAAAACAATGACTGTCTTTGGGGTATGCTTAAGATATGTAAGAAAAAAAAATTACATTTTTTTCAGTGTTCCTTAATCTTTTTGCATTGTGCCCTTTTTGGGAAACTGCATAACCCTCAGGTTAAAAATATTCTCCTCTTGTGAAGTTGGATTTTTCTTTCTGCAAATTATTTTCATTTAATGCTCTCAGCAACCAGGTTATCAAAGAAATTTTAAAAATAAATAGAAAAATAAGAACACTATTTTGTATTATATTTATTTATGTAAAGCAAACAAAGATTGTTTAATATGCAGTAAAATCTACAAACTATAGCAGTTTACAGACAGATAAGTATAGAGGTAGAAAATTATCATTATTCAATAAAATATATATCTTTAGAAATATTTATTCAGCTTTCATCTCCTAATGTACACATATATAAACCTTCAGTAATAATTACATACCTGGGGGAAATCATACACAGATATGACTTGCTGTTTTTCAGAGGTTTGAATCATCTTATTATCTGTATCATTTCATTATTATTACTATTATTATCATAATAAACAGATGAGCATTAGTTACTAGGGGGAATATTAAATTCTTTGTATAGTATCCAGTATAAGAGTAATTTTCAAAACCCAAAACATGTAAAATATTAATTTTGCTATAACAACACAAGAGAAATTAGTTCACCCTTTACACTATCTTTTGTACTAAAATGTTAGGAAAAAAATAAGATAACTCAAAGCCTGAACTTTCATTTTCATAAAAAAAAAAAAAAAATCTATCACTTCCTCTAAACAATATTATCTCTCATAACTTATGGATAATCAATTGTAAACTCAGCATTTTCAAACAGCCTGAATATAATCAATCTCCAGTGCTTGTTCCTCTTTGTTAAAGTCGCTATAAACCCACCAGAATCGAATGGTAGTTCTCTTATATCCGATGTGTCAAGAGGTTCTGCGTCAGGAACAAGACCCCCACGGTAGTTGGCTTAAACTCACTAAACGGCAGAGAGATAATGGTCCACTTGTTCTCTGGAGCCTGAAGATATTTTTTGTATTACAAAAAAATTCTATCTTTTTATTTTTCATGTTATTTTTGTTTAGGTTACCAATGTTACCTGGAAATGAGTGCTTTTAATATTTTGGAAATGTTATGCACCCAGCTCTGCAAGTGCTTAGCCACAAGGATAAATTTAGTAGACATTACCTTACCTGATTTACTTCTTGAATTTTTTTTTAATTGCTATTAAATCAATGGTGTTGTTTTTATTATAGATATCGTAATTACTATAATGTTATAGACAATAGTAGCAACAATACAAGATAACATAAATATTTTAAAAAATTAATGAAAAGGGTAAACAGATGAACAATACTAATCAAAATGGCTACTGTGACTTAGTACGTACCCATCTATTGTAAAAAAATTACAAATAACGGGGCATGGCATGTATGTACATGCCATGCCTGTCGCTTTTTGGTTAACATAACATAGTACATACAGATTACGATATGCTTAAATTTTACAACTTCAGTTTAACAAAACAAAATCCAACTTACTGTGAAGAAAATTTCATAAGAAGGGTATACACTGGGTTCTTGTCCTTTATGTTGGAAGTTCACTTTGTAGATGTAGTTATCTCCTTGACCACGAACTTTCATTTCAAGAGCCTGAATGATTGCTTAATTCCACCCATCATTTGTGTAAGTCCCTGCAAAGCAGCTCCATTCGGCTGAGATTGAGCATGAGAAAACACAGCTCGCTGAAAAAACTTTGATTTCTGCAAAGATACCAGTTTGCATGATGTTAATAATATAGCATAGATAAAGCCTAATTTAAGCTAGTGCAAGTGATAATGTCTTTTATGTCCATGTTCTAATTGAGTGACATCCCTGTTCTTGAATCTAACTGAGTGACATCCCTGTTCTTGAGAACATAAACTCTTGCATGAAACTATTGCAGTATTACTTTAAGTTAGCCTATTATGGCAAAGATGGATGCATTTATATCTATATAAGTGGATTTTGAAGTTTTGAAAATTCAGTAACTTTTGGTCCAGCAAATGTTGTAATTATTTGAAAGAAAACAAAAATAAAGAAAATAACTTTACCTGCAAAGTAAAAACGCTTTACATTTCCTGGTTCCCTGACAGTGTCTGAAGATTCTTTCCATTGTCCAAAGATTGCATGGTACGGAATCATACATCTCTTTGGACCCTCTGCAGTAACACTGAAGTTTTTAAAAATTATCAGTGACTTGCCATAACATAAAAATAATAAAAAAATAAATAAAATTCAAACAATCATATAAATATATACATAGAAAATATATATATTTAAGGCAAGCTTTCAACCCAAAACTTATAGATGTTGACTATCAATAGGTTTTACGTGCTTAGTCCTCATGAGTCTGCCTTAGCTCTGAGACCCCACGGGTTCCCAGTTACATGGATTACCACTGCATTTTTGGCAGCCCTATATATAATAATAATAGGCAATCTGTATAATCTGGCATTTATATAGAACCTGTTACTGTATGTTTTTTAAAATTATGCAAAATGTTAAGAACACACTTGCCCCCTTTTCCAACCATGTTTATGTCATGTTTTCAGCAAGTTATTGAACAGTAGATACTATTTATATTCATATTTGAAAACATCTCACTAATAAGGAATAAATCTCATTCACTTTCAGTTGCCTGGACTCACGTATATGAAGAAATGTGGTAGGCCATGCTAAGGCCAAAAGATGCCCCTAGCAGGAATCCAGTCATCTTCATCATTGCGCAGGAAGTCATTGCAACTGAAATATTATACAAGATATAGATAATATTGAATGGAGAAACTGAAAAAAAAAAAAAAAAAATCCTACCTAATCATGAACCCTGATTATTGCTAAAACCAAAAAAATTAAGTACAAAGAGCATACTACTAACTGTAATTTGCCTGTAAAGAAGTTTATCAAAATGTAAACTTGAATTGGGGCAAGTATTAATATACACTTCAAAAAATATACAAGTCCTTATTAGATAAACTTTACTATGAAATAAATGAAAGAAAAAGAACAAAACCAAAATTATAAAAAACAACTTTACTATCTATTGCGTTGTTACAATATTAAGCAAATCTAGTTTCAGATAAACATCATTCCTTTATGAAAAGCAAGAAATTCTAAAGGTTTCTGAAGAACACACCTCAAAAAACTCAATTACACATTATTTCCCTGCCCCCCAAAAAACAGAACACTCAAAATATACAAACAAATAACATTCAAGTCACTGAAAAACTAACACTCAAAGAAACATTCAAAACACTATCTATCCATCATTACCTCAAAAAAATCATTGAAAAGCACATCAACCACATCCTAACACATACCCCAAGTTTCCCACCCCTACAACAACATACCCACTGAATCCACGCTTACTCTCGCTTACCACTCTTTCCACACACTTTCTTACACCTTCTTACACTACAGCGAAACCAGTAAGTGTTTTTATGGTTTTTAAAGAACCTTCCCCACCTCACATGCCCTTAGGTCAGTCCTTTAAATAATCTTCAGTTATACAAACAGTTATACAATCGCTTCCTGGATACAGTGATACAGCATTTCCACACGGCAGATGTTGCATTTCCTTAGACCGAGGACACGGTGTTATATAACAGTGTTGCATCAGTGTTATTTAAATTTCTTTAGAAGTGGTAGCTAATTCACACAAATGTACTAATCATATGTAATCGATAAAGTGGTGAAATTATTTGTTATGTTATATTCTTCCTCTCCTTTTTCATCGTATAAAACTACAGATGTGCGTCAGTAATGGGGGATGACAAGAATAATAATAAGAATGGGATAAATAAGGGAAAGATGATTGCAATAATAAAAATGATGTCAATGAAAATAATAATAATAAAAAATAACATAACAAACAACATAGAATTTTCAACACAACAACTACAACAAAAGTAAAAATAAATAATAATAATAATATAATAATAATAATAATATTAATAATAACATTGATAATGATAGTAATAATAATAATGATAATAAAATTATAAAGTTCATACGAGTAACAAAAACAACAAACAATATGATGTGATGATAAAAATAATAATAAATAATAATAATAATATAATAATATGATAATAGTAAAATAATAATAATAATATAATAATAATAAATAACAATGATATTACTAATAACAATAACTGTGTGCATCCATGTGTGGATCCATGCACACACGCATCGCCCCGCGCGTATGTGAGCAAAGCGCATTGACTTTTTGTAAAAATAATAATAATAATAATAATAACAACAAGAATATAATAAAATAATAAAAAAATGATAATAATAATAATAAAAAATGATAATAATAATAATGATGATAATAATAATAAAGATGATGAAATAATAAAATAATAATAATGATAATAATATGATAATAATATGATAATAATAATAATAATAATAAAAAATTAATAATAATAATAACAACAACAAAGATATAATGATGATGATAATAAAAAAAATGATGATCATAACTCCCACCACAAATACTTCAAAAATAATAACAACGACAACAGTGATAATGATAATGATAATAATAGTGATAATAATGATAATAAAAATAGAAACACCAATAAAAATAATAATAATATATAATGTAATAAAATGATGACAATGATGATAATAAAAATAATTTATATATTAATGATGATCTTATACTACTACTACAAACTAGTAACTATCATTATTATCATTATTATCATCATCATAATGATAACAATAATAATGATAATCATGAATTATAATAAAAACAGCAATAATAATAATGATAATAAATATAATAATAATAATAATGATAATAATAATATAAATAATAATAATAATGATAATATAATAATATAATGATAAAATAATAATGATGACAATGATGATGATGATGTACTCACATACCCCAAAATAAAATCTTTTACCATACTATCTACATTTATTTTTGCCCAAACATGTTTCCCAAAATCACCATTAAATCTAATAAAACCAAATGAGTGTGAGTTCCACTATCGAGCCTTTTCCATATTTTAACCACACTGATACATATTTCTTCTCGTGAGGTCGTGCCCGGGAAGGTACGGACCATGTAGAACAAAGTATGCAACAGGGTTACCTTGAGTCTGATTGTAATACTAATACTACAGGGGAAAGTGGAAGAATGATAAGTAATTAAAAGGACCTTCTTCTTTGCAGTAGCTGCGCAATCCTGGCGGAGAGAGAAGAGAGAGAGAAGAGAGAAGCGAGAGAGAGAAAGAGGAGAGAGAGAGGAGAGAGAGAGAAGGAGAGAAAGAGAAAAGAGAGAGAGAAAGAGAGAAGGAAGGAAAGAGAGAGAACAGGGGAAAGGAAAAGGAGAGGAGAGAGAAGAGGGAGAAAAAAAAAAGGAGAGTGAAGGAAAGAAAAGAGAGAAGGAGAGAGAGGGGAGAGAAGAAAAAGAAGAGAGAGAGAGAAGAGAGAGAAAAGAAAAGAGAAGAAGAGAGAAGAGAGAGAGAGTGAGAGAGAGAGAGAGTGAGAGAGAGTTGGAAATATGGCTGAAAAAGGTCACCCTTTACTTCTAGAATCGCATGTAACTTACTGCTGCAAAGTCCAATGTTTTCTGGCGACCATTAGAATCCTGGGCCCAGCAGGAAATGCATAGGTAAGGGAAGAATATCATGACGAGGAGCACAGGATGAAGCAAGCTGGTACCACGGTCAGTCGCTGGTGAAAATACATTTGGGGGCCCAGCGGGCTGGTCAAAGTTGCATGGCATTTTATTTGTAGAATTTTTTACGTAACTCCCTAGGTAGATATGTAGATATATAAAAGTACATCATATTTTTTCATTGGCGTACATATTTCGCATATATATATATATAATATATATATATATATATATGCGTAAATAATATAAAATCATATATATATATATATATTGTAGTAAATATATACATATACATACATATATATATATATATATATATATATATATATATGGTAAATATATATGTGTGATTATATATATATATAATGCATGCACGCCACACACGCATCCACACACACACGCACACACACACACACAAAACACGACACTACACGCGCACACGCACGACACACACGCACACACACACAACACATACACGCACACGCACACGCGCACGTGCACCACACCGCACACGCACACGCACACCGCACACGCACACGACACACCACACACACACACACACTCTCTCTCTCTCTCATCACACACACTCGCACACACATACACGCACACGCGCATATATATATATATGTATATATATTATATATATATATATATATATTATTATAATATATATATGCCCTGTCCTACAAGGACGTTTGGCGATCATGGATTTCCATGATTTTCTTGGCAATTTAGAGCGGTGTTTTGCCGTTGCCTTCCACCCTGTGTTTTTATCGAGTCACCATCTCTGTTTACCCGGTTCTGGGACTGGCACTGACTTGGGCTGGCTTGCCCACCCAGTGGCTAGGCAGGTAATCGAGGTGAAGTTCCTTGCCCAAGGGAACAACGCGCCGGCCGGTGACTCGAACCCTCGAACTCAGATTGCCGTCGTGACAGTCTTGAGTCTGACGCTCTAACCACTTGGCCACCGCGGCCTCAATTATATATATATATATATATATATATATATATATATATATATACTTTTCATTTACTTATTTTTCTTTGATCCACTTTAGTTGTGTCTGTATTTTTTATGACTTTCACATCATTATCTTCGTGCAGTCTGTGAGTAATTCTCACAGGGGACATGAGAAACAGTTTTTTGAAAAACTATTGGGTAACTCCCGACAATAAAGATGCTGTTATATAACAGTGTAGTTACATGATATGCAATATGTGTGTGTGTGGGGGGGGGGGGGGATTTTAAAGTGGACTCAAAAGGTAGACACAACTAATCTATGATCAGTACCACAGAATTCTGCACTTTGATATAACCTGCAGTTCTAGAGGATTGCACAACAGTGCTAATGAGGACATGGTCCATCTCCTTGGCCACATTACCCACATCCCTGTACCATGTCCAACATGCAGGTCAAGGCGCAGGTACCAAGGCATGAAATCCCCAATTTCTGGGACCTTGAAAAGTCCTAGATAAGGAGGCTATTCTCACTGCCGGCATCAGCTCCTGAGCCATGAGGACCAAACAGACATCTCATAGACAGCTCTACTGCAGCCAGGTAATGCATTGAAATCACCCTAAAAATTTCAAATACCTTGCTGAGGACTGCTGTCTATTATAGATGAGTTTGGAGTAAAGCATCTCTTTCATGTCAAGTTTACAGACATCAGTAGGAGGCCACTGGGAAGCAGACGGGTAACCCAAGCTCCCAGTCTGAGTCCCAGCGGGACCCACAGCCTGCCTTACTTACTGGGTGGAAAGGACGCTTACTCTACCCCCAACACTAACATCTATATACTTCACTGCCAATTGGGTTCTCTTGGGGTGGCAGACTGGAAAGGCCCCCTCCACACGCCAGTAGGGCATGACCCCATACCTTTAGGGCCTCTTGCTACTCCAAGAGCCCCCACAGTTCAGCCTAGGACTGCAAGGTACCTAGTTTCCATGGGTGGCTAGGAGGGGGTACTGCAGAAGTCTTGATGATGGAGAGGCTATGAGCAGGCAGGTTTTTGCACAGCTACTCCCTTTTGGTTTCAGGCTAGTCAGATGTAAGTGAGAAGGCATGTACAGTACTTATCTAGGCTACCACACCATCACTTCACACCCACCCAGAAGGATGCACACAGAGAAAAAAAGTTAAAAAACAAAAGATTTTAGTTTTAGTAATTATTTGTATATTTTTGTGTTACAATAAATCCATTAACAATAAATAGCATCACAGTATTAATTCAGTTACATATTGGCTGACTTTTGCCAACTAAGGTGACACAGCTAACCAAGAAAGGTTCATACACTTTCTTCAAGCAGCATTTTACCATTACAATATCATATATCACATAGTTAATACCACATAGTTGGAATGAAAAAATCTCCAGAAGGATTAGTCAGAATTAAAAAAAAAAATCTTTCCCTCTATCAAGTTCATTTTGAATTATCAATTTTCATGTTTTATAAGTAATTAATAATGTCTGCATATATCACAAGAAGCGTAAGAAACTGTTTTTTTTTATTTTATAACATGATGATTATATATTTATATATCTCTATGCTTCCTTTACTTCAATTCTAATTTCAGAAATAAGAAAAATATGAAATAATGCAGCTCATTTCATGAGCCTGAACAAAAGAAAAGAAAAAGAGGAAAAGAAAGAATAAAGAATCACATTTCAATTCTGCTTCAGAATTTACCGAGGCTAAATATTATCATCATCATTATTATTATCATTATCATCATTATAATTATACTTTTTTTTAGAGATTTTTATTTGTTTCGAGAAAAAATCAAAAGAAACATTAATCACATACATGTTTTCTTAGGATAAATGTGAGGGTCTTCCAGAAACATGAACAACTGTAAGACAACAAATTTAACCTAAGGAAACTCTGGGCCCTTGAAAACCCATAAATGTAGTAATATCATGCTTGGTATTTATAACTGACAATTCATGTATATGTTCTAGAATAATATCATCCTTATAATATCAACTATAAAATATTACCAAGAATATTCCATCAGATCACACTTTATTTGCTGTTTATTCTTCATGCTCATGCGTAGTATTAGCTGGTTTATTTTTATATGATGGCCAACGGCAGGTTGGACAATGGTGGTTATCTTTTAATAACCACTCTGTAATGCAAGAGTGGTGGTAGTTGTGTCCACATGGAAGGCCACACAAAACTGCTGACCATCGGTATCTTCCTAGGCATATTGCACATACCCGACTTTCTATTGCATATGATGGTGCTGTCCATTTTAATTCTGTCAGACTCTGAGGTGAAAGCAGCCATACATCCTTCAATGAATCACTCTGTTGGGAATTGAGTGCTGCATTTTGTTTCTTTGTTTTTGAACAATTTTCACAAACTTTTAATAACTTTTCATATGTAATGTTTTGAAGACAGCTGTCACTGATTTTTCTGTACCTCAAGTACTGCCTCTCCAATTTCCTTTTCAAGATTGCACATCGATGACAGACATATATTTCCTTCACTGTAGTCCAAAGCTCACATAGCCTACAATTTTCATCTTGACAACAGGCATGTATGTCTAGCAGAATGTCATTTTCATTATCACTGACGCTATCAATATCCGTTTCACTTTCTGATTTTAGGTCTTCCTCGTTGCCCCACCCATCATACCTCCATGTTGGCAAATCCTTCATATAATCATTTGGTATAACAGGATGTAGCCACAAGTCTGGTGTGGCTAATCGCTCTATGAGGAGCTCCATGCCCTCCTCCAGACCTAAATCCTGAGATGGCCTTGGGCGAGACAGTGATGCCATGGGACGGAAAAGAACGTCAACCAAATAGGAATCCATTGAGAATATTGACCACCAATTGGAATCCATATCAGCTGGTTCACTTTCCCTTCTTGAGATGACCCTCCTCAAGATGACGATGATGCCAAAAATGTGCGCTGACATCCAAAATATGATGGGATGCCTTGCGATCATAAGCCAATGGTATCTTAGCTGAGCAAAAAGCCAAGTAGAGTTTAAATAGGAGATCAACCATAACCCAGATTCAAGAAAAATATTAGCTAATGGAAACTTGAGAATTGCAGTAAAAGCAAGCCAAACAACAAAAACAAATATGTTGTATACAAGCATTCGTATCAGAGTGCGAATGGCATGTTTCCATGCTCTCACCCGGACATCAAACACATTAAATATATCAGCAACTGCTAAGGCATTGGCCAGCACAAGTGATACTAAAAAGACATCATTCATTTGAGGCTGTAGAGTACACATGTAGGAATCAAGGGCAGTGTTTGTGAGCGACTCTCCCTTCTGCTTGCCATAAGAAGTTACTCCTGCTGTGACAACAGCTATATTTGGTATTCCAGTCAGACCTGTCCTTTTAAGCAACTGGGAAACCTGGAAAATATGAGAGAATCAAATAATAATTACTGTAGGTAAGTAAATAAATAAAGAGAGGAGAGACGGTGAAAGTGTGGAGACCTGACAGATGTCATTTCAGCTTAACCAATCAAAATAAGGTATTACAGTTTTTCATACTCTCCATCTTCATTGGCTAAACAAAGCAAAATGTAAAGTGGGTTCTACTATAAAAGTTTCATGGAAAAGGAGAGATATTCTACTATATGAACACAAATTCCATATTTCTATTCTTCCAGTATAGATCTTTGCCAAAATCTAATTTCCTACACCCAAGAAAATGATAGATGCACAAAGAAGAAAAGAAAGAAAAACACTTACTTGTTCCTTTTCTTCATACTTGACAGTGAAAGATGCAAGCTTAATTCGAGTTGACAGTCGGAGACTAAGAGTTGCTATCAATAATGGTGGGTTCAACAACTCAGAGATATAAACCACACGTGGAATCTGTCAATAAAATAAACAATCTTTAGACCCAATCTTTTGAAACAGAGCAAACAATAATAGCTAAAATGGAAAAAGAGGTTGGAGAAAGTAGTAATTCCATTTTTTACATGTATTGATAAAAATCAACAAAAAGTAATAGGCTATATATCTCACATATCAAGTGGAGAAGGGAAGACTGGTAAAAAGAGAAAGCAAAGTATTAGTTTCTACTTTTTTTTTCTACACTGGTCAAAACTTGTTTATCTTCTGTCATAACAGCAATAATTTAGATGAAACAAGTTTATAAAGGCCTTGTGTCTAAGGTAGTGAATACAAAAATCAATACTTATATTTACTCTCAAAGCTTTTAAATATACTTAATGAACAAAAGGCAAAATACTAGCCAGGCCTACTTTACCAAAAATAAGGGTTTCAATACTAGTCACAGTGAAGGGGTAAAGCGCATGATAAACCTCAAACTTTTCTGCATTACCTTTTCTTTACTGACAGCTGTGGTATTGAACCAAATTTCTTCAAGCTGTGTCAAGCAATTAACAACTTGAATTCTTGACTGTATTTGGCTATGAAGCCATGAAAGAACTGAAGCAGCAGTGAGATGTGTTGTTGATGCTAAAACAATGTGCTCTCTTCCTGCTGTCTGGCCATTGATCCAACTACTCTGCATGTTTCCCTGTTTCCTTGGTGGCAGCACCAGTACCAGTTGTGGGTGACTCCAGCCTTGCCGTGCACAGAATCTAAAAGAAAGAGCAATAATATTTCATATAATATACAAAGTTTCACATACTATTTTGTCAGTACAAATTTTGTGGGTCATCTTGTATACTTTAAACTGCTTACAGGTTGTTGTTTGCATCTACCCTATCACACTGTGTCTTTCAAAATTGATTAGTATTGCTTCAGACACATGATAATGTTTTCATAACATTACTGATGAAAACTTCTTATGTTACAGTTGTTTAAAAGCTAAATAACAGCAAGTAACTATAGAAAAAAAAAAAAAAACTGAAAAAAGCAATGTATCATAAGTGAAAATGATCATACTTTCTCCTGAATATATTAACTGTATAAATCTAAACATAACAAAACAGCAATATTCATACTCACCTACGATCAAACTGGCAGCTGATGACGGCACTGCTGATCTGGAGAGCCTGCAGCTTGGGTGCCAGGATACGCCAAGAACGGTCATCCAGAAGACGGTGGCCTGTGTACTGACCCTCTCCAGGAACTACCTCAACAAGCCATAAAGACTCATTCTCTTCATAAACCTACAACAAGAAAAGAGATGAGTGAACAAATAAGAGAATATCTGAGTGTGTGAGTGTGAGTGAGTGTGTGTGTGTGTGTGTGTGTGTGTGTGTGTGTGTGTATGTGTGTGTGTGTATGTGTGTGTGTTTGTGTGTGTGTGTGTGTGTGTGTGTGTGTGTGTGTGTATGTGTGTGTGTTTGTGTGTGTGTGTGTGTGTAAAATTTTAGAAATGCCAAAAAACAACTTTTGAGTAGAATTATACTTGTAGTGTACGGCTGCGCACTCGCCGACTCTAAGGTCGATCTCGCCTGGACTGACATCATCCTCGGGCGCCGAGTGGTTGAGGCCGGGTCTTTACCATGCCACATGCCTGCCTTCTCTACCACGGAACAAAGGACGTGGGGAACTCTGCGATGCTGCCATTGACTTGGATGAGACGTCCCGGGCTCCGCTTCCACCAACGAGGCGGGCAGTGTTAAGAAATAATGTGAACATGGTTATAAAAATAACCAACGAACGTATTCTAAACCAAGTCTCGTTACTTGGATGGTGTTGAAGTCTCCGAGAAAAATAAAAGATTTATTCATTTCCCAAGTCCCATACCGTAGATAGTTACAGCCCGAAATGTACATTACCAGTTCTTCTAGGTATCCTTTCCTTCCAAAGTGTCACAATAGCCCCTGAAGGGAGTAATGGTCGTTTGATAGTGTTTTTCTCTCTCCCTCTCTTTTCACGGTTGTTTGGGTCGTTGGCTTGTTTGGACTGCCGGACTATCGGGTTGGTAGTTCAACACTTATTTTGCATATCTTCTTCTTTTCGCGCCATGCCTGGGGCATGGCCTGAGGGTCTTTTTCTGGTATAAATACCCCTAGTTTTGTGAGGGGAAGACAGTTCGGTCCTGACTTCTGTGTGTACTGTGGTCCCGTTCTCGGTGTGCTCGCTTTGGATTTACTTTGTGTTCTTTTAATGGTTGTGTGTAGGAGACACCTGGTCTCTTTTGGACTTTGGCGTGTGGCACGCTACATCATCATCTGTGGAGTGCACTCTTTCTCTGTCCCAAAGCTGCACTGTGAATTCAAAGTGTCAGAGTATAAAAAGACCACTTCACACAGAAGGAACACTGCTTGAGGATCCGTACCTCCAGTGTGTCATTCCTTGATTTTAAACTAAGTCAATACTTAGTTTCCTTCCCTCAGCTCGAGGATCCGTACCTCCTGGGAGGAAGGTTTATTTCAATAAGTCTCACCCATAATAACTTCAGGGCCATTTTACTTTTTACTTTTACTTTGTCTCGATTTGTTGTCTTGATACCTGCCCGACCTTGTGGGTGTCAGGCAGTCTGTGATCTTGTGGTTCCCTTTGGCGTTATTTTCTTTTATTTGGCCTTCAACGCTAAATTGTTTCTTAGATGATATTTCTAAAATATTTCTTGTTGTTTACACAAGTGTTTTTATGCAGAGTTTATCAGCACTAGTTTGTTTTGCTTTTTTTTTTAAGTTAATCTCCATTTTGGGTTGGAGATTAACTTATTCATACTAGGGATTAGCATGTGTTTATGCTAACACTCTGTTTAAAAATACTTATGGAGTTGGGACGCCAACTTAGGAGTGAAAATACACTAAGTCATTTTTGAGTATATCTGGTGTGGTTTTCAAGTGCATCACCCCCGCTGTGATCAAATTGGTGATGTACGCATCTATGAAATTTCCTGTGACTGAAATATTTCCTGTAGACCTCCCTAATGAGTGCGATTTGCTCAATAAATAAATATCATACTATCGTAGAGCTTTCACTCGGTCCCAGTCAAATAAACAAATGATATTTACATCTTAAGTTCTGGTTCAGACTAAGGCTGAATGCTTGAAACTTTCTTGGGCTCGGGTCTCCTTAACAGCACATTGCTGGTTACTCTATCTCGCAACCCCTGAAAGGCTGTAAGAAGGCTAGATGAATCGGAGTATATTAAGCTGATACTCTAGAACAGACCATAACTTTGCTATACCTGGGTTCCCACTTCCAGCAGGTGGATGCTCAAACTGAAGGGAAGAGGAAGAATTTTATGATCTTGCATTTTTCTTCCAAACACGTCCACGCAGACGCTCGGCCTACGCTATCTCCCTTTTCACATATACACACTTACACATCCAACATTCAGCACATACATCCTGTACTTTCCTTCCACCCTTCTTTCATACAACATTCACACCCCCATACACAACACACACGGTTCCCGAACCTACTAATCGGGTGGTGGCAGCGTGCCGTAGGCCTGGAATCTTACATCTGTTCACTGCAGACGAATCTTTTCCCAAATAAAATCTATATTCTCGGTTGAGCCCGAACTCAACCAGACATAGTGAATTCTACTGGGTCTACGCCCCGCTACAATACTAACTTGTTCATGATAGTCATCTTTCCCTGATAACTCTATTGGAGCCTGTTTCTTAGTATCCTCTTTTTTCTCTAAAAGTTCTCCATACTGGACTGGGCCTGTTAAGGAAAACAACGACATAAAAACACTTATCACTTTATGATAAATACTTGCTATATCCAAACACTACTTTCTCATGGAATTTACCTATTAAGTAAACCCATTTGAGACATGCATTAAAAACACTAAGACCTGTAACCCCTAAAATCTAGTTATAATAATAATGGGAAGAAAAGATAAGAAAAGAAAAAAAGAAAAAAAAAGAAAGAAAAAAAAATTCCACCCCCCCAAAAAAAAAAAAAAAAAAAAGTATGCCTCAGTTTCTAATGTGTGATTATTTCTTTCTTTTATAAATATATCACACATCAGACTTCGAACTGCATTGCAATCATCAATCAGAACCCTGAGTTGTGCAAAATGAATGCCAGAGCTGCACATTCTTCACGATGATACCTATTTTGAGTATCATTTGCACAATTACATAAATTTTAATGTTTTTTTTTACATTTGAAAGAATGTGTTCAACTTGATGATGATGGTGGATTCTGGAGAATAGAATTGCTATAGATTGAGGGGAAAAAATTCGTACCTGATGTTGCAAAAGGTTTACAATTTCTGATTTCTCTAAGATGCTGTGTGCTGATGCCTCAAAATTTAAAGAGCTGCGAAACTGTGATACTGTAAATTTCTTAGTGGTTTTACAATCTGAAAAACATATATTGTCTTTTAATAAAAAAAAATTATCATTCCCAAACACAAACACAACACACACACACACACAACCCCACACACCCACACACACACCCACCCACACACATAAAAAAAATTCTGCAACTATTATCGAGTACAATTATAAAGGTAGAGCTATTTTGTACATTTTCTTTATGACATTAAATGACAATTTAAATAAAACCCTTTAAAAAATACATATCCTCTGAAGATAAACAAAAATCCCTAAGGAAATCATTTTTTTCTGAACGAAAAAACGCACTAAATTACCTGGTTGATGTGTATCCAGATCCCACCAAAACACCATTTCCACCATCCAGTCACAACGACAACTTCCCCAAAAGAAAAGGGGCAAAGCTGGCCGCTGCCACTTTTTTTTTTTTTTTTACTGTATCTGAAAAACAAAGCTGAATCAATCACAACTTTCAATTTTACTGTAAAAAGGGGGTTTTTGGGTTGTGTGATTAAGAAAGTAGAAAAGAGATGAAAAAAGTGTAAATGATGAAAAAAAAAAAGTGTATGAGTTGGTGTATTGTGCATGGACTGCATCTTAAATACAACGGAATTCCTAAAAACTATAAGGTTAACTTTTAAACCTTATTGTTCAGTTTGCAAAGCTTAAAAACATATGGATTCAAGAAGTAGCCCAGATTTTCCAGTGATGATTCAAAAATAACCTAAAGCTTAAATCACCTAACACAAGATGATAACAAAAAATTAAAAAACCATTGTACAAAAAAATAACAGCATAAATAAAATTATAGTATGAAATAATCATAAAGAGAGGGAGAGGGAGGGGAAAAGGGGAGAGAAAGGGGAGAGGGGGGAGAGGGAGGGAGGAGGAGAAGGAGGGGAGGGGGAGAGGGGGGAGGGGGGGGGGAGAGAGGGGGGGGGGGAGGGGGAGGAGGGGGAGGAGGGGGGAGAGAGAGAAAGAGAGAGAGAAAGAGAGAAAAAGAGAGAGAAAGAGGAAAGAGAGAAAAAGGGAAAGAGAAAAAAGGAGAAAGAGAAGAAGAGAGAGAAGAGAGAGAAAGAAGAGAAAGAGAGAGAAAGAGAGAGAAAGAGAGAAAAAGAGAGAGAGAATTTATATACTTCTAAATGTACTGATTGCTATCACCAAAAAAGTAGTTTAGCTTTTTTGAAAATTGTAGGGATGCCGATTTTACTGTGGCTTTTCTCAATAGAATGCAATGCAAAATAACATATATAGATCCTTTATATCTATTTTAGTTTATAATAATTTGGTTTGCTGATAAAAAGATACTTTTATATTATAATTTATCATAATGGTACAGTTTTCTTTTTTTCTGTTTTGATTTCAGGGAAAATGCTTTTTATTAACCTTTAAAACAATGACTTTTTTGGGGTATGCTTAAAAATTGTAAAAAAAAAATTACTTTTTTTTTCAGTGTTACTTAATCTTTTTGCTTGTGCCCTTTTTGTGACTGCAAAAACCCTCAGGTTAAAAATATTCCCCTTTTTGTGAAGTTGATTTTTCTTTTGCAAATTTTTATTCACTAAATTCTCAGAACCCGGGTTTTTAAAAAAGTAATTAAATAAATAGAAAATAAGAACAATATTTTTGTATTTTTTTAATTTTGTAAAGCAAACTAGTTTTGTTTAATTCAGTAAAATCTACAAAAATAGCAGTTTACAGACAGATAAGTATAGAGGTAGATAATTATATTTTTTCAATAAAAAAAATTATCTTTAGAAATATTTTTTTTCAGCTTTCATCTCCTACATTTAACACATTATAAACCTTTCAGTAAAATTACATCCCGGGGGAAATCATCACGATATGACTTGCGTTTTTCAGAGGTTTGAATCCCCTTATTCTGTACATTATCATTATTATTACTATTATTATCATAAAAAACAGATGAGCATTAGTTACATGGGGGAATTTTAAATTCTTTGTTAGTAACCCAGTAAAGAGTAATTTTCAAAACCCAAAAAAACATGTAAAATTTTAAATTTTAAAAAAATAAAAACCAAGAAAATTAGTTCCCCCCCTTTACCTATCATTTGACAAAAAAATTTAGGAAAAAAAATAAGAAAAATAAAAGCCTGAACTTTCTTTTTTCAAAAAAAAAAAAAAATCTTCATTTCCTCTAACAATAATTTATTCTCAAAAACTTAGGGATAATAAATTGTCAACTCCATTTTAAAACAGCCTGAATAAATCATCCCGTGAGTTTGTTCCTCTCTTTTTAAAGTCGTATAAAGCCCCCAGGATCTGAATGGTTTTCTGTTATACCCGATTGTCAAGAGGTTCTGGGTCAGGAAAAAAGGCCCCAGGGTAGTAGGGTTTAAAACTCACTAAACGGAGAGAGATAAGGGTCCACTTGTTTCCTGGACCCTGAAAGATATTTTTGTTTTAAAAAAATTCTGTTTTTTTATTTTTCATGTTTTTTTGTGTTGGGTTAACCAAGTTCCCTGGGAAAGATTTACAAATGCTATTGAATCAATGGTGTTGTTTTTTTTATAGAATGTAATTTATAAGTTTAGACAATATGCAACAATAAAAAGATAACCTAAAATTTTTAAAAAATTTAAGAAAAGGGTGTAAAAACAATTAACAAAAAAAACGGGGCATGGCATGTAGTACATGCCATGCTGTCGCTTTTTGGGTTAACATAAAAATAGTACATACAGTTACGATATGCTTAATTTTAAACTTTAGTTTAACAAAACAAAAACCAAATTACTGTGAAGAAAATTATAAAAGGGGAAACACTGGGGCTTTTCCCTTTTTGTTGGGAAATTCACTTTGTAGATTATTATCTCCTTGACCACGAAATTTCATTTCAAGAGCTAAAGATTGCTTAAAATTTCCCCCCATTTTGTGTAATCCCGCAAAGCCCGCCTTCGGTGAAGATTGACATGGGGAAGAAAACCCGCTCGCTGAAATAAAATTTGTTTCGCAAAGAACCCGTTTGCATATGTTATAATATGCATAGTAAAGGGCCCAGTTTAAGCTAGTGCAAGTGTAAAGCTTTTATTTCCTGTTCTGAGTGACATACCTGTTCTTGAATCTAACTGAGAGAATACGTTTTTGAGAACATAAAAATCTTTCTAGAAAAATTGGGATATTACTTTAATTAAGCCTATTATGGGGAAAGATGGATGCTTTATATCTAATAAGTGGGTATGAAGTTTGCAATTCGTAACTATTGGGCCCCGCAAAAGTGTTAATTTTTTTGAAAGATACAAAAAATAAAGAAAATACTTTACCTGCAAAGTAAAAAAAGCTTTTGAATTCCTGGGTTTCCCCCAGTGTCTGAAGATTCTTTCCCTTGTCCCAAATTGCATGGTACAAAAACTACATCATCTTTGGAGCATTTCAGTAACACTGAAAGTTCAAAAGTTATCAGGACTTGCCATAACTAAAAAAAAATAAATAAATAAATAAATAAAAATCAAACAAACATATAAATTATACATAAAAATTTTTATTTAAGGAACTTTCAAAACCAAAACTTTTAGATGTGCCTATCAAAAGGTTTTCGTGCTTTTCCCATGAGTACTGCTTAGCTCTAAGACCCCACGGGTTCCCAGTTACATGGATTCCCCGCTTATGGGAGCCCCCCTATTTAATAATAAAAAAGGCAAACTTTTTAATCTGGTATTTAATATAGACCTGTTTCTGTATGTTTTTAAAATTTTGCTAAATTTTAGAACACACTTCCCCCTTTTCAAACCCGTTATGTCAGTTTCAGCAATTTTTGAAAAGTAGATACCTTTTATAATTATATTTGAAAACATCCCCCTAAAAGGAAAAAATCTCTTCACTTTTAGTTGCCTGGGCTCACGTATATAAGAAAGTGGTAGGGCCCTGCTAAGGCCCAAAAAATGCCCCCAGCAGGGAAACCCGTCATTTCATCTTGCGAGGAAGTCATTCAACTGCAAAAATTTTTCAAGATATGTAAATTGAATGGGGAAAAATGAAAAAAAAAAAACCTACCTAATCTGAACTGATTATTGCTAAATCCAAAAAAATTTAAATACAAAGAGCATCACTAACGTAATTTGCCTGTAAAGAAATTTTTCAAAAAAGAAAACTTGAATTGTGCAAGTATTAATTACATTCAAACATATACAAATCCTTTTTAGATAAACTTCACTATGAAAAAAAAAAGAAAAAAAACAAATCCCAAAAAATTTTAAGAAAAAACTTTATACTTTGCGTTGTAATTTAAGCAATCTAGTTTAATAAACATCATTTCCTTTATGAAAAACAAGAAACTAAGGTTTCTGAAAAACACACCCCAAAACAATCAAAAACACATTATTTCCCCCCCCAAAAAAAAGAACACTCAAATATAAAAAACAAAAAACATTCAATCCTGAAAAAAAATAAAAATCAAAAAAAAACATTCAACACTATCATCCCTCATTACCATCAAAAAAATCATTTAAAAACACATCAACCAATCCATACCTACCCCAATTTTTCCCACATACAACAACATACCCTGAATCCACCTTACGGGCCGCTTACCCCTCTTTCCACAACCTTTTTTACCTCACACTACAGCGAAATAAGTGTTTTTAGGTTATTGAAAACCTCCTCACCTCCATGCCCCTTAGGTCAGTCCTTTAAAAAACATCTTCAGTTATACAATCATTATACATCGCTTCCTGGATCAGGTACAGCTTTCCCCACGGGAGATGTTGCATTTCCTTAACCGAGGGCACGGGGTTTTATAACAGTGTTCCTCTGGTTTTTAAATTTTTTTAGAAGTGGTAGCTAATTCACACAAATGTACTAATTTTAGTTCGATAAAGTTTTTTATTTTTGTGGTGAAATTATTTTTTTATGTTATATTCTTTTCATCGATAAATAAATGGCGCAGTAAAGGTGATGCAAGAAAAAATAAAAAGAAAGGGATAAGAATAAGAAAAATGTTGCATAATAAAATGAAATGTCAAGAAAAAAATAATAATAACATAACCTAAAAATAACAACATAGAAATTACAACCAAAAAACTACAACAAACAACAAAATAAAATAATAAAAAAAAAATATAATAAAATAAAAACTTGATAATGATATAATAATAAAAATGAAAAAAAATAAGTTCATACGAGTAACAAAAAAACAACAACAAAGATGATGATAAAATAAAATAATAATAAGTAAAAGTAATAAATAAAAATATAATAATAATAATAACAAAAATGATATTACTAATAAAAAAACATGTGTGCATCCATTTTTGGGGTCAATCAACCCCCCATCGCCCGCGCGCGTATGTGAGCCGCGCATTGATTTTTAGAATAAAAATAATAATAATAATAATAATAATAAAATAATGATAAAGATAAAAATAAATAAAAATAATAAATAAAAATAAATAATAAAATAAAATAATAATAAAATAACAAAAATAAAAATAAAATAATAAAAATAAAACAAAAACAAAAAAGATAATGATATGAAAAAATAAAAAAAAGATGATCATATACTACCACATATTCTAATAATAATAAAACGACACAGTGAAATATCATGAAATATGTGATAATAATGAAAATAAGTAACAATAAATAATAAAAATAAAATAGTAATATAGTGATGACGATGTGATAATAAAATAATAAAATTTTAAATGATGATCTTACTACTATACTTATACTAGTAACTATCATTATTATATTATTATCATCATCATAATGATAAAAATAATAATGTAATCATATTATAATAAAAACGCAATATAATAATGATAATATAATAATAAAAATAATAATGTAATGATAATAATAATATAATTAATGATAATGATAATAATAATAATGACAATGATGATGACTGATGTATCACATACCCAAAATAATCTTTTACAAAAAATTTACATTTATTTTTGCCCAAACAATGTATTCCCAATCACCATTAAAATCTAATCAACAATGAGTGTGATTTCCCACTACGAGCTTTCCATATTTAACCACACTGATATATATTTTTTCTCGTGAGAGTCGTGGACCCGAAGTAACGGACGCATTAGAACAATAGTATGCAACAGGTTACTTGATTGTTTGTAATACTATACTACGGGAACGGGGGAAGAATGATAAGTAATAAAAGGACCTTCATTTTTTGCAGTAGCTTGCCAATCTGGCGAGAAGAGAGAGAAAGAGAGAGAAGGAGAGAAAGAGAAGGAGAGAGAGAGAAAAGAGAGAGAAAAAGGAGAGAGGAAAAGAGAGAAGCAAGAGAGAAGGAGGAAGAGAAGGAACAGAGAGAGAGAAAGAGAGAGAGGGGAGAGGAGAGAAGAGAAAGAAGAGAAAAGAGAGGGGTGAGAGAGAGAGTGAGAGAGAGTTGAAAATATGGCTGAAAAAGGTCACCATTTACTCTAGAATCGCATGTAACTACTGCTGCAAGTAAATGTAATTTCGGGGGACAATAGAAATCCTGACCAGCAGGAAGATAGCATGGTAAGGGGAGAGATAATATCATGACGAGAAGCACAAGGATGAACGCAAGCGGGTACCACGGCAGTCTGCTGGTGAAAATACATTCGGGTCACAGCGGTCGGGTCAAAGTTGCAGGGCTTTTTATTTGTAGATTTTTACGTAATCCTAGGTAGATATGTGATATATTAAAAAGTAAATCATATTTTTTCAAGCGTACATATTTACGCATATATATATAATATAATATATATATATATATATATTTATGTGTAAATAATATAAATATATTATATATATGCACAAATATTATTTATATATTATAGATATATGTATATATATATATATGCGTAAATATATATGTGTAATATATTTTTATATATATATATATATATATATGTATATATATATGGTGCACCATATATGTAAATACACACACCACGCCCCCACACCACACACACACTCACACACACACGCACGCACCGCACCACGCCCCACACACACGCGCGCGCGCCAACACACACGCACCACACCACACACACACTACCATACACGCACACGCACACGCACATGCACCCACGCCACGCACACTCACCACACCACACACACACTCTCTCTCTCTCTCACACACACTCGCACACCATACACGCACACGCGCATATATATTATAAAATATGAAATATTTTATATTTTTTTCATGGGGCCCCTGTCTACAAGGACGTTGGCGATCATGGATTTCCATGATTTTCTTGGCAATTTAGAGCGGTGGTTTGCCTTTGCCTTCCCCCTGTGTTTTTATCGAGTCACCATCTTTTTTTACCCGGTTTCTGGGACTGGCACTGACTTGGGCTGGCTTGCCCACCCGTGGCTAGGGCAGGTAATCGAGGTGAAGTTCCTTGCCCAAGGGACAACGCGCCGGCCGGTGACTCGAACCCTCGACTCAGATTGCCGTCGTGACAGTCTTGAGTCAAACGCTCTAACCACTTGGCCACCGCGGCCTCAATTATATATATATATATATTATATATATATATATTATTTTTTCATTTACTTATTTTTCTTTGATCCACTTTAGTTGTCTCTGTATTTTATGACTTTCACATCATTATCTTCGTGCAGTCTGTGAGTAATTCCCACAGGGGACATGAGAAACAGTTTTTTGAAAAAACTATTGGGTAACTCCCGACAATAAAGATGCTGTTATATAAAAGTGTAGTTACATGATATGCAATATTGTGTGTGTGTGGGGGGGGGGGGGGGAATTTTAAAGTGGACTCAAAAGGTAGCCAAAACAATCTATGATCAGTACCACAGAATTCTGCACTTTGATATAACCTGCAGTTCTAGAGGATTCCCACAACAGTGCTAATGAGGACATGGCCCATTTTCCTTGGCCCATTACCCACATCCCTGTACCATGTCCAACATGCAGGTCAAGGCGCAGGTACCAAGAGCATGAAACCCCCAAATTTCTGGGACCTTGAAAAGCCCTAGATAAGGAGGCTATTCTCACTGCCGGATCAGCTCCTGAGCCATGAGGACCGAACAGACATCTCATAGACAGCTCTACTGCACCCAGGTAATGCATTGAAATCACCCTAAAAATTTAAAATACCTTGCTGAGGACTGCTGTCTATTATAGATAGTTTGGAGTAAAGCATCTCTTTCATGTCAAGTTTACAAACACCCGTAGGAGGCCACTGGGAAGCAGAACGGGTACCCAAGCTCCCAGTCTGAGTCCCAGCGGGACCCACAGCCTGCCTTACTTACTGGTGGAAAGGACGCTTACTCTACCCCCAACACAAACATCTATATACTTCACTGCCAATTGGTTCTCTTGGGGTGGCAGACGGGAAAAGGGCCCCCTCCACAGCCAGTAGGGCATGACCCCATACCTTTAGGGCCTCTTGCTACTCCAAGAGCCCCCACAGTTCAGCCTAGGACTGCAAGTACCTAGTTTCCATGGGTGGCTAGGAGGGGGTACTGCAGAAGTCTTGATGATGGAGAGGCTATGAGCAGCAGGTTTTTTGAAACAGCTACTCCCTTTTGTTCAGGCTAGTCAGATGTAAGGAGAAGGCATGTACAAAACTTATCTAGGCTACCACACCATCACTTCACACCACCCAGAAGGATGTACACAGAAAAAAAGTTAAAAAACAAAAGATTTTAGTTTTAGTAATTATTTGTATATTTTTGTGTTACAATAAATCCATTAACAATAAATAGCATCACAGTATTAATTCAGTTACATCTTGGCTGACTTTTGCCAACTAAGGTGACACCCGCTAAACCCGAAGGTTCATACACTTTCTTCAAGCAGCATTTTACCATTACAATATCATATATCACTAGTTAATACCACATAGTTGAATGAAAAAATCTCCAGAAGGATTATCAGAATTTAAAAAAAAAAATCTTTCCCTCTATCAAGTTCATTTTTAATTATCAATTTTCATGTTTTATAAGTAATTAATAAAGTCTGCATATATCACAAGAAGCGTAAGCAACTGTTTTTTTAATTTTATAACATGATGATTATATATTTATATATCTCTATGCTTCCTTTACTTCATTCTAATTTCAGAAATAAGAAAATATGAAATAATGCAGCTCATTTCATGAGCCTGAACAAAAGAAAGAAAAAAGGAAAAAAAAGAATAAGAAACACATTTCATTCTGCTTCAGAATTTACCCAGGCTAAATATTATTATCATCATCATTATTATTATCATTATCATCATTTAATTATACCCTTTTTTTAGAGATTTTTATTTGTTTCGAGAAAAATCAAAAGAAACATTAATCACATACATGTTTTCTTAGGATAAATGTGAGGGTCTTCCAGAAACATGAACAACTGTAAGACAACAAATTTAACCTAAGGGAAAATCTGGCCCTTGAAACCCATAAATGTAGTATATCATGCTTGGTATTTATAACTGACAATTCATGTATATGTTCTAGAATAATATCATCCTTATAATATCAACTATAAAATATTACCAAGAATATTCCATCAGATCACACTTTATTTGCTGTTTATTCTTCATGCTCAGCGTAGTATTAGCTGGTTTTTTTTTATATGATGGCCAAACGGCAGGTTGGACAATGGTGGTTATCTTTTAATAACCACTCTGTAATGCAAGAGTGGTGGTAGTTGTGTCCACATGGAAGGCCACACAAAACTGCTGCCCACGTATCTTCCTAGGCATATTGCACATACCGACTTTCTATTGCATATGATGGTGCTGTCCATTTTAATTCTGTCAGACTCTGAGGGGAAAGCAGCCATACATCCTTCAACGAATCACTCTGTTGGGAATTGAGTGCTGCATTTTGTTTCTTTGTTTTTTGAACAATTTTCAAAACTTTTAATAACTTTTCATATGTAATGTTTTGAAGACAGCTGTCACTGATTTTTCTGTACCTCAAGTACTGCCTCTCCAATTTCCTTTTCAAGATTGCACATCGATGACAGAAAATATATTTCCTTCACTGTGGTCCAAAGCTCACATAGCCTACAATTTTCATCTTGACAACAGGCATGTAAAGTTCCCAGCAGAATGTCATTTTCATTATCACTGACGCTATCAATATCCGTTTCACTTTCTGATTTTAGGTCTTCCTCGTTGCCCCACCCTCATACCTCCATGTTGGCAAATCCTTCATATAATCATTTGGTATAACAGGATGTAGCCACAAGTCTGGTGTGGCTAATCGCTCTATGGGGGACTCCATGCCCTCCTCCTAAATCCTGAGATGGCCTTGGGCGAGACAGTGATGCCATGGGACGGAAAAGAACGTCAACCAAATAGGAATCCATTGAGAATATTGACCACCATTGGAATCCATATCAGCTGGTTCCTTTCCCTTCTTGAGATGACCCTCCTCAAGAAAGACGATGATGCCAAAAATGTGCGCTGACATCCAAAAATATGATGGGATGCCTTGCATCATAAGCCAATGTATCTAGCTGAGCAAAAAGCCAAGTGAGTTTAAATAGGGAAAATCAACCATAACCCAGATTCAGAAAAATATTAGCTAATGGAAACTTTAGAATTTTCAGTAAAGCAAGCCAAACAACAAAAACAAATATGTTTGTATACAAACATTCGTATCAGAGTGCGAATGGCATGTTTCCATGCTCTCACCCGGACATCAAACACATTAATATATCAGCAACTGCTAAGGCATTGGCCGCCCCAAGTGATACTAAAAAGACATCATTCATTTGAGGCTGTAGAGTACACTGTTTGGAATCAAGGGCAGTGTTTTTGACGACTCTCCCTTCTGCTTGCCATAGAATTACTCCTTCTGCTGTGACAACAGCTATATTTGGTATTCCGTCAGTCCTGTCCTTTTAAGCAACTGGGGAAACCTGGAAAAATGAGAGAATCAAATAATATTACTGTAGGGAAATAAATAAATAAAGAGAGGAGAGACGGTGAGGTGTAGAGACCTGACAGATGTCATATCACTTAACCAATCAAAATAAGGTATTACAGTTTTTCATACTCTCCATCTTCATTGGCTAAACAAAGCAAAATGTAAAGTGGTTCTGCTATAAAAGTTTCATGGGAAAAAGGAGAGATTTCTACTATTGAACACAAATTCCATATTTCTATTCTTCCAGTATAGATCTTTGCCAAAATCTAATTTCCTACACCCAAGAAAATGATAGATGCACAAAGAAGAAAGAAAGAAAAACACTTACTTGTTCCTTTTCTTCATACTTGACAGTGAAAGATGCAAGCTTAATTCGAGTTGACAGTCGGAGCCAAAAGTTGCTATCAAAAATGGTGGGTTTTAACAACCAGAGATTAAACCACCGTGGAAACTGTCAATAAAATAAACAATCTTTAGACCCCAATCTTTGAAACAGAGCAAACAATAATAGTTAAAATGGAAAAAGAGGTTGGAAAAGTAGTAATTCCCTTTTTTACATTGTATTGTAAAAATCAAAAAAAAAAGTAATAGGCTATATATCTCACATATCAAGTGGAGAAGGAAGACTGGTAAAAAAAGAAAGCAAAGTTTAGTTTTCTACTTTTTTTTTCTACACTGGTCAAAACTTGTTTATCTTCTGTCATAACAGTAATAATTTAGATGAAACAAGTTTATAAAGGCCTTGTGTCTAAAGGGAGTGAATACAAAAGTCAAAACTTATATTTACTCTCAAAGCTTTTAAAAATACTTAATGAACAAAAGGCAAAATGCTAGCCGGGCCTACTTTACCAAAAATAAGGTTTCATACTAGTCACAGTGAAGGGGTAAGCGCATGATAAACCTCAAACTTTTCTGCATTACCTTTTCTTTACTGACCCGCTGTGTATTGAAACCAAATTTCTGCAAGCTGTGTCAAGCAATTAAAAACTTGAATTCTTGACTGTATTTGGGTATGAAGCCATGAAAAAACTGAAGCAGCAGTGAGATGTGTTTTTTGATGCTAAACAATGTGCTCTCTTCTGCTGTCTGGCCATTGATCCAACTACTTTTGCATGTTTCCCTGTTTCCTTGGGGGTAGCAACAGTACCAGTTGTGGGTGACTATAATATGTGGATAATTCTATTTCTGTTTCAGGATGTGGATAATTCTATTTCGGTTCCATGGACCAAAGTGGTGTTTTCCACTGTGAACAA
>NW_023655664.1:0-4070 GCF_015228065.2 Penaeus monodon
AATCACATCAATTCATCATTTACATTTTCAAATTTTTTTCCCCAAATAACAACATCCCAAATTTTAAATTTAGAACCAAAACTATATTCTCAATTTATCATCACATTATTTTCAAACAAACATCACAAACCTTTTAATCAACCCAAAAACTTCAAACACTATCAAATTCAAATTCACTTTCAAAATTCAAAAACAATTTAACAAAAAAAAACAAACAAACAAAAATTCACAAACAATCCCCAAAAATCATTATCAACAAATTCCCCAAACATCAAAACAACAATTCCAAACTAATTTATCATTTAAAAATCATTCAAATCCACATTCAATCATCACCCTTTTCAACAAATTTATCATTCATCTTCATCAAATTCAAATTTAAACAAAACCAATCATCCCCCCCACATCAATCATTCCAAATACTCCTTTTAATTTATCAACCCAAATTCATCAAACCCCATTTCAACCCACAACCCCTCCCTCCACATTCAATTTATTACAATCAATATATCTCTCATCAAAATCATCATCACAAAATCATCACAATCAAATTCTTCAATTTTAAATCAAAATCAACAAACCTCCCCATCATCCATTTATCATCACACATCAATTACTCACAATTCTCCAAAAATTTTTACAAATTCCCCAATCATCCCAATCATTCAAATCAAATCATCACCAAAACATCAAAACCCAAAACACCCCCAAATCATCAATCCAAAACATTTTTCATCGAATTTACAAAAATCCCCAAATTTCTTTTATTATCCCCATCAAAAAATTCATTCATCATTTCCAAACACCACCCCAAAAATTTCCCAAAATCAATTCACATCACATATTCAAACAATTCATTTATCACACCAATTTCCCTCCATCAATCCAATTCATCCACATCACAAATTTATCAAATCAATTCAATAACCACATTTAATTCAGTTTTAAAAACATATAAATTTTAAAACCCAAAACCCTTCAATCCAACAAATTCAAATCCTTTTCCCAATTCCCATTTAAAATTTAATCATACCCAACCATCACATTCTCATTCAACCAATCAAATTCAATCATCAAAATTCATCAACTTCAAATCTTCCAATATTCAATTCAATTCATTTACCCACATCAAATTCATCAAATTATTCAAATCCAAAAAAACACAATCAAAATTTAAAAAATATCCAAATCCATCATCACCCCCTATTCATTTTCCCCCAATTTAAACAATAACCAAATCCCCCCCCATCAATTCCCCCCTTCAAATTTACAATTCATTCATTTTACATTCCAAAAAAAATCCCAAATCCCCCAAAAATTTTCCCAAAATTCAATTAATTCCCCCCTTTTTCATTTCATTTACAAATTTCCCTTCCCCCCTCCCAAACACCAAACCCCCCTATTTAATTCCCCCAATTTTAAATCCAATTCTTCAATCAAATTCATATTCAATTCTTTTAATTTAAAACATTTACCCTCATCAAAAAAACATCTCAATCATCCCAAACCCCCCCCAATTTAAAAACCAACTCCACCCCCAAAACAATTTCCCTTTACTCTCAAATTTTTCATCAAACACCACATCAAAAATTTAATCAATCAAACATTAAAAAAATCACATTTAAAATTCAAATTTAACACCCACAAATTTTTTATATTTCCCAACCATCATTTTAAATCATCACATTTAATTCATTCATTCAAACAAATCCCAATCAATTCAAATTTCCCCCATTTATCACAAATTCAATCATTTCATCCAAATTTTATTCAAATTTATTTCACAAAACAAATTTTAATTCAAATCAACCCCAACATCCATCCAAACTCAATTCACATTCCTCTTCCCCTTTTAATTTCAAACTTCATACAAATCAATTTTCCCCCATTCTCCAACAACAAAAATTCCCCAAAAAAAACAAAATTTATCTAATTTTACCAATTCAAATTTTCCAATTTAAATTCACCCCCCAATTTACAAAATTTAAACATTTTATTCAATTCCCCCTTTTAAATTTTCCAAAAACCCCCAATTTTTCCAATTCATTCCATTCAAAAATTTTAAAATCATCAAAAAACCCCAAAAACCCCAACAACTATTCAATTTAAATCCATCACAAAACCCCAAAAATTTTACCATCACAACACCAAAATTTACAAATTCAATCACAATTTAATTCAATTTCCCCAAAATTATTCCCAAACCCACAATCCCTTCCCATCCAACACACATTCAAATTTCCAATTTAAAAAACAAAACAACCTCCAAAACAAAAAACAAAATCACCCCCAAAAACCCTTTACATTTACATCATTCATCAAAAATTAATGACATCAAATTTATCAACCCCAAAATCATCAATCATTTCACCCTATTCAATCATCAATAATCAATTATCATTTTTTTCAACACATCACAAATTTAAACACATTTAACAAATCAATCCATTCAAATCATTTAAAACCAAAAAATCACCTTCCAATCATCACATCTCTCAATTTTAAAAATTTTTCCCTCATACATCAAACCCCAATATCCCCAAATATTCAATCATCACCCCCCTCCCCCCTTCCATTTAAACACTAAATTTTATTTCACCATTTGAAATTTATATTTAAAACCCCCCCAAAATCAAAATTATTCAATTTTTCCCAATTTTTTCCCAAAATTTATATTCATCAATTCAAAATTTTCATTTTTCAATCAACAAACCAAAAAATTTAAATTTTTAGGTCAATCATCCACAATCATCATCATTTTTAACATAATATCCCCAAATTCAAATTTCACAAATAAAAATTTACATTTCCACACTTTTCAAAAATCACCCAAAACCAATCAACAAAATTCACAATCATCAATTATCAAAATCTCACCCTCATATTTTATTTCATCATCCCCTCCCTTTTACAAAAATTTTAAACCCCAAAACCTTTTAATTCATCCAAAACAAAATTTCATTCAATTCATTCAAAAACCTTTTTTAAAACAACCAACCTTTCAAATCCAAAAACATCCACAAAACAAAACATCAATTCCCCTTCATTCACAAACCATTTATCAACATCCTTTTAAATCAAATTCCCCCCATCAAAATCATCCCAAATTTAATTTATCCCAATTTTTCACATTTCCCAACATCACAACAAATTTTACATTTAATTCTTCTTTACATCAACCCCAAAAATTCAACACAAAATTTTTTCTCAAAACCAAAACTAAAAATTTTATTCAAACACATTTCCCTCATCAAAAAAACCAAAATCCCCCCCCCCCCCCAAATTTACCACATCAACCACCATCAAATTTGAACCCAATCCCAAAAAACACCCATCTCAATCCCAACATCAAAACATTTATTCCCAAATTCAATTTAAAACAAATTTAAAATTTTTTCAAAAAACATTAATTCATTCATTTATTTATTTTATCAACTTTTTCATCATTTTTTATTCATTCACATCCCCAATCAATCAACAATTTAACACCTCCCAACCTCAATCACCAAAATTTATAAAACAAATTTAAACCTTCACTCATAAAAATTTTTTAATTCCCCAATTCCCCTTTTAATTCACATCATTTTAATTCTCAAAAATTTTCCACATCACCCCCCCCAAAACATTCATCCATCAAACAATTCAATCATTTATTTAATCAAATTTTTTTTCAATTCCAAATTAAAAAATTCAAATTTACCCAAACAATTCAAACACATTTATTCCCCAACACCCATTTATTTTAATCCCAAAATCCATCCCTCAATTTTATTCCCCCAAAAATTTAATCCCATCACAAATTTTTTAAATTCATCAAACAAAACCCAAATTTACAAAATTTCTTTCCAAAAACATTTCATTCATCCCTCAACATTTTACAAACATCAAATTCAATCATTTCCACATTCATTAAAACCCCATCAAACCCCAAAAATTTTTAACAATCACTCCCTCAATTTCAAAACCCCACCCCCCAAAATATTCAACATTTATATTTTTAAAACTTTAACTTCACCCCCCCAAACTCAACCAAAATCACAACCAAAAACATTTAACCCTTTACACCAAAA
>NW_023655668.1:0-2500 GCF_015228065.2 Penaeus monodon
TATTTTATATTTGTAATAAAATACATATTATTTACATTATTGTTTGTGTGAATGTATATATGTATATATGTATGGATGGAAGGATGTATCCCATGCGTGCGTGTGTTTATCTATATTCATTCCTGTTCCTGCTTATGGAAACCGTATTTTCTTCACCCCCCCGGGTATCTCATTATTTTCTGACCTTTACCGCTAAAGATACTGATGGTACATTTTGAGCGTCACTAATAAGGGGTACTTATTTACGACAGATTACAAACATTTTAAGGTTTCTAATACCTGAAATGGCAGCTCAATGTCAGGAAAGTTTGGTGCCGTAATAATAGTTGCGTCCCGGGTGACAGCATTGTAATTTTTTGTGAATATCGAAGTAAAAACGCTCCACGTGTTCCCTTTTTTAAATTTATAACTACTCTCCAGGATTATATGTAGGGTTTGCATACGCATATTGTGCTTATACGCATGCTTAAATAAATCTATCTATCTAGCTACATCAGGGGTTCACAACCTATTTCATTCTATGGCTCCTAAATCACACATATAATCTTCAGGCCCTGTTCAGTGATTTCTCCTTTCAGATTCACTCATTATTATTTCGATGCTGTTATGGTGCCAAAAGCCATAGAACAAGAACCTCTAGGAAAGATTACAGTTTACTGATTGTGAGACACAATTATATGTAGGTGTTATAGGTGAGATGAATTTTAATCTAATTCGACGTCAAAAAATTTTCCTTATTGCTCCATGGCCCACAGAAACAACCCCTAATATATCAATATGTGTGTGTGTGGCAATATATATATATATAATTATATATATATATATATATATATATATATATATTATATATATATATAATATAATATATATGTGTGTGTGTGTGTGTGTGTGTGTGTGTGTGTGTGTGTGTGTGTTTTTATAATATTATAATATATATATATATTTTATATGTATATATTTTATATATATATATAATAATTTTTATTATATATATATAATAATATATACATAATATTTATATATATATATATATATTTATATATATATATATATTATATATATATATAATATATATAATATGTTAAATAATAGGGATGTATATCTATATTTTATATTTGTTTTTTTTTGTGTTGTGTGTGTGTGTGTGTGTGTGTGTGTGTGGTTGTATATATGCATGTATTTTTTTTTTTTTTTTTTTTTACGGTAGGTTCAGTTTGAGCCGCCGTGGTCACAGCTGATACTTATTATAGATGTAGGTATATATCTATATATATCCATAAAATATATATGTACATATACATATGTATGTGTGTGTGTTGGGATATATAAAATATATAATATATATATATATATAAAATATATATATATATATATATATTTTGTGTTGTGTGTGTGTGTGGTTTTGTGTGGTGTGTTTTTTGTTGTGTTGTGTGTGTGTGTGGTGCGGGTTTTTGTGTGTGTGTGTGTGTGTATGTGTGTTTGGTTTTGGGGTGTGTGGGGTGTGGGGTTGTTATGTATAAAGGGGATGAGAAGAATGCATCCGTCTTTATAGCGGCATCCGGAAATGGGAAATGAAAACACAGAATATGAAAATAGAAAGAAAGGTGCAGCGTAAAGAAAATTGAGGAACAAAAAGACAGAGATGGAAGAGGCAGATGGAGAGGGCTTCCCCTTTGACATAGGCGAAAGCCGAAGAGGAATAGACCCCGGAGGAGGAGGAGGAGGAGGAAACGGCGAAGAGTGCAAGGCGGGTGAAGGGCGAAGACGGAGGAGGCGGAGGCACTTGCTCCATTTGCGAAATTGCGAATTTGGGAGAAGGCGCTTAATCATCGCGATCAGAGGGCGGGGAAGGAGCAGAAAATAATGCGGAAGGGGAAACCTTTTGGCAACTGCTTTTGCGCCTTTCGCGGGCCTTTCGAAATGTGCCTTGCTGTGGGAAAGGTCAGCCCGTACCATGAGGCAACTTTCTCTGAAGGCAGCTTCAACAACTTTCTCATCTCTTTGCACAGCAATGCCACCACGATGTAAAAGAACAAAATAGAACACACACACACATATGTTCATATTAAAATTTTAAGTATTTATGTTGACCCTGGTAAATATATATTTTAATTTTATTTATGCTTTATATATTATATTTTAAATTTTATTTTTATAATATTATATCTTGTTTTGGGTTTGCCAGTGTTGAGTGGTTGGCCAGTGGTATCACAATATGTAATTTTAAAAAAAAAATGGTATTTAAAATAACATCAATTGGTCTAGTTTAGTAATAACATTGACCAAGCCCTTTGGAAAATGTTTAGATTTTTTTTAATTTAAAGCATTTTGATTCCTTGCGCCGGTTTTTTTTTTTTTTTTTTTTTTTTTTTTTTTGAGTTACCCTTTATTTAGTATATTCTACTTTCATTCAAAAAAGAATATAATTATTGTAAGGGAAAAACCCTTGATCAATAACTAATTATGTTAAAGTCTTGATCAGTTAAATTTAGGCATTTTA
>NW_023655670.1:0-4067 GCF_015228065.2 Penaeus monodon
CTCTTCTCCTCTCTCTATCTCTCTTCTTCTCTCTTCTTCCGATCTTCTTTCTCTCTCTCTCTTCTCTCTCTCTCTCCTCCTTCTCTCTCTCTTCTTCTCCTCCTCTCTTTTCTCTCTCTCTTTCTCCTCTCCTTCCCCTCCTCTCTCTCTTCTCTCTTCTCTCTCCTCTCTCTTCTCTCCTCTCTCTCTCTCTCTCTCTCTCTCTCTCTCTCTCTCTCTTTCTCTCTTTCTCTCTCTCTCTCTCTCTCTAACATAAAATACGGCCGATAAACAAGAAAAAAAAAAAAAAATACAGTGAATTTTTAATGAACTCTGAATGAATACGAACATTTATTAAGTGCAATAAGAACACAATAACTTTTAAAGAACACATAAAGAACATTTAATTACCACACATAAGAACGCTGAACCAAACCAGATGAAAAAAGAAAAAGAAAAAGAAAAAAAAACATTAATTCTATTAATGTATCAATTTTATGTAATGTACATTTTCCAACTCATGATATTTTTATCAATGTATCAATTTTATCTAAATTATATTTTCCTAAATCTATTTCCTAACTTATGCTATTTCTATCAATGTATGAATTTTATCTAATGTATATTTTCCAACTAGTTTCATTTCTATTTATGTATATTTTCCAACTTATTCTCTCGTTATCAATGTATTCAATTTCATCTAAAATCTATATTCCACATAATGTATATAGTCTCTTTCTGTCAATGAATTCAATCTAATGTTTTTCCTGTCACTCAATCCACTCCCCTCCCCCCCTCCTCCTCCTCTCGCCCCCCCTCCCCCTCCCTGCTCTCGCCCCCTCCCCCGTCCTCCTCTGGCCCCCCCTCCCCTCTCCCTCCTCCCCCTCCCCCCCTTTTTCATAAATCCATTCACACATCAACTTAATTGCATAAAAGCGCGCGACGTTGCAATTGCAAAATGCACACCCGGGTTGCAATTCCGACCTGAGCTGTGCGAGATTTTTAGTGCGAATTACGTCTCCTTCCTGCAACTTGCAATATGCAACAGCCCCGCGTTATTTCGGGATCTCCGGATCGGTCTCTCTCCCTTCTTCTCTTTCTCTCTCTTCTTTCTCTTTCTTTTGTTTTCTTTTCGCTCTTTCGTTTCTCTCCGGGTCGGCCTCCTCCCTCTTTCGCTTTCTCTCTCTTCTTTCTCTCTTTTTTCTCTTTTCTTTCCTTATTTTCTTTTCATTTTTTTGTTTTTTTCCCTGCTCTTTTCTCTTTTTGTTTTCTTTTTCTCTTTATTTTGCTTTGTTCTCTTCTTTTTGTTTTCTTCTTCGTCTATTTTCTCTGCTCTCCTCTTTCTTTCTTTCGTTCTTTTCTTCGTTTCTTTGCTTATTATTATCGTTATTATTATCATTTTACTTTTCCTCTCTTCCATCTTCCTTTCTCTCTTTCCTCTTTTCCCTTCTTTGTTTGTTTTGATTCCTTGATGATCTTCGTTTCTTTATTGTTTTCTCTTTCCCGTTTTTCTTTTGTATGTATGTATATATGTATGTATGTATGCGTGTATGTATGTATGTATGTATGCATGTATGTATGTAAGTTTGTAAGTAAGTAAAAGTATGTATTTGCGTAAGTAAGTATCCTTGTGCATACATCCACATGAACGCGAGATGAACACGATGAGTTCACCTCCTCCCCCTCCCCCTCCCCCTCCCCCCTTCCCCTGCTTCCCGATGAACACGATAAGTTCACCCCCTCCCCCTCCCCCCTTCCCCCTGCTTCTTGATGAACACGATAAGTTCACCCCCTCCCCCCCCCGCCTCTTTACTGAACACCGCTTTCCACTCTGACCCTTCCGCCGTCGGGGCAAGAAGGCGCTACGCTGGTGGTACCTGCCTGCGCGATAGCAACAAAATCTACGGACATTTTCGCCCGTGTTCACCACTCGTTTGGTGAAGTTTCGTCTCAATTTTTGTTGTTTTGTTTTTCGTGTTTTTTTTTCTGTTTTTTTCATTCTCACCTTTTCCCTTCCTCTTTTTTCTCGCTCTCTTTCTCCCTTTCTTCCTCGTTCTATATCTTTCTCTCTCTTTTCTCTTTTTCTCTCTTTTCTATCTATCTTTCTCTTTTCTCTCTATCTCTCTCTCTTCTCTCACTCCCTCCCTCCCTCCTTCCTTCCCTCCTTCCCTCCCCCCCTCATTCCCTCCCTCCCTTCCTCCCTTCCTTCCTCTCTCTCTCTCTCTCTCTCTCTCTCTCTCTCTCTCTCTCTCTCTCCTCTCTCTCTCACTTTCTTTCTCTCTTCCGCTCTCCTTTTTTTATCCAGTTCTTCCTCTTGGCGATAGATATAAAAAAAAACACATACTGAAAAATACATAGAGAATTGGATAAAGAAAGAGAAGACAGATAAATCAATAAACAGATAACTACAGAAACAGAAAAGACACGAAACAGAAATAAAAGTAAATAGAAAACACACACTTACATTAACACTTAAACTCACACACACACACACACACACACACAACACACAACACACACAAAACACACACACACTACACCCATCCCCCCCACCAAAACCACATCACACACACACACACCACACACACACACACACACAACACACACACACACCACACACACACACACACACACACACACACACACACCATACACACACTACCCCCCTTCCCCCCCCCACACACACAACTTGCAACGAGATCTAAAGCAGAGAACCAAACGGATCTCGGAAGTGAGCTTGCAAACTAAAACACAAAGCATGTAGCATCTGCAACCGAAGAGAAAAGAGGCCGGTCGTAAATTGCATTTTCTGTGGATTGCAAAGAGTTATGCAATGTTGCACAGCGTCCTTTCCTTAGTTAGGCGCTCGGTTAGAGATGGTGCTGGAGGAGGAGGGGGAGGGGGGAGGGGGAGGAGGATGACTAGGAGGAGGAGGAGGAGGAGGAGGAGGAGGGGGGAGGAAGAGTAGGAGGAGGAGGAGGAGGAGGAGGAGGGAGAGGAAGAAAAGGAAAAAAACGAATTAAAAGGAAGAAGAAGCATCAAGTTTTTACTAGCCATGAGGGCGGAGCGACCGCTTCCTATCTCTCTATCTATCTATCCCCCTCTCTCTCTCTCTCTCTCTCTCTCTCTCTCTCTCTCTCTCTCCTTCCCCCCTCCCTCCCTCCCTCCCTCTCTCCCTCCTTCTCTCCCTCCTCCCCCCCCCCCTCTCTCTCCCTCTCTTTCACTCATAATTCAAACAAAACGCAATACATAATCCACATGAATTAATATCTCCAATAAACAAGCGCTTCGGATTATCATAAATAATTCAGACCGATTCAGAGAAATGAATAAAAAAAAAAATAAACGAAAACAATACACGCACGAAGATATGAATAGAAAACAACGAAAAATTAAGACGAACGAAAATGTTATGCCAAACGTACGAATAATTAAGACAAAAGTCCAACGAAGTAATGGATGTACATACAAACGAAGAATTAAGAAGAAAAAAAGAGTGAAAAAATAAAATGTGTGTGTGTGTGTGTGTGTGTGTGTGTGTGTGTGTGTGTGTGTGTGTGTGTGTGTGTGTGTGTGTGTGTGTGTGTGTGTGTGTGTGTGTGTGTGAACAGAAGCAAAAAGAAGAAATAAAAGTTTTATACAAAAAATCACGAAAAAAAATACGAAACAATAATCCAGGTAAAAAAAAAAAAAAAAATGGCTGCAGAGAAGCGGAAAAATAAGAGAGATTTTAAAAATCACGAAAAACACAGCACCAACAACACCACCCCCAATACCATCTCCCCCAACACCATCACCACCTCCAACACCATCACTCCCCCCAAACCACCATCTCCAACAACACCATCACCACCCCCCAACACCACCTTCATCTCCGACACCATCGCCATCCCCAACACCATCTACACCATCACCACCTCCAACAGCACCATCACCACCACCAACATCATCACTCCCCCCCACTACCATCTCCTACACCATCACCACCCCCAACACCACCATCATCTCCAACACCATCACCACCCCCAACACCAACACCATCACCACCCCCAACACACACCACCACCCCCCACCAACCCCCACCACCC
>NW_023655671.1:0-4067 GCF_015228065.2 Penaeus monodon
TCCGCCTATCAAGGACTTTTGATGATAAGGGTTCACGTTCAAACGATTGATTTCATTCACGCATTTACATTCGCGAACCTGCATTCTCGTGGGGATTTTGAAAAGTGGTCTTCTCGTTCTGTCGTTAGTGGGGGTTCCGTTGTTCAGGGTCGAGTTTGTCTTAGAGTGGTCATGAGTCGCCCCTCCTCCTTGAGGAGGAGAAGGGTAGCCGGGGTATCATCCATTCTGGGCATCGGACCAGGTCCGACCCCTTTGCTCAAAATCGTTCTCCTGAAGGGATTTAAAAACTCTTAACTTTTGGTATCAACCTAACAGCAATAGCTAAGAGAGAGTAAATCAGTATTTCGTCCTCTACCCCCCAGTGGAAGCCTGGTTGCGTTCTCCAGTACCACAGAGAGGATCGAGTTATGTGGAGGACACTCCCTTACCGCCGAACTTGCCTAGTGCGAAGGACGGTAAGTCGGTGCCCACCCCCCAGGCGAATACGGGAGCCCACAAGGGTACTCCGGTAGGCTCAGGGAAGTCACATGATAGAGGAAAATTTTAGAATGGAGAAAAAAGTGCGCCCAAAGGACGCCCCAGACTACTGGGCCTCCCTACCCAGGGGTCAATGCCCGTAAGGGCTACCCTGGTGTAGAAGAGAGCTGCGGGTCTGAGGTGGGGTGCTGACTACTCCTACTGTAGCCTCGTGTCACCTGCAAAAACAAAGCACTGAAGGTGCTGGCAAAGCACAATAATGTTCTGTAATTACAGGATTTTACTTTACTTTAAATTACGTTAAACAAACTCAGGAACAACAATGTCGAGCGAGACAAGAGGCCCCGGGCTCCAGGGTAACTCTCGTGGCACAAGACTTCGTATTTGTTGTTACTGCGTTTAAAAAGAGGTCCGAGCTCAACAAAAGCTGAAACACGAGTGTGGACCACATCTTCTTTCTTCTTTGTTGGATTTCTTGGCTATCAACCAGCGGCATGTGGCCAAGGTTATTAAGCCAATGGATCCTATTTATTCTATCAATCTATATAAGGTCATAAAGTTTTGTCTCCCTTAAAAAAGTTATTACTTTGCTGATGATTTTTTCATCATCTGATAATAAGTTTAAAAGTGTAAAATTTATATTTTTTATATGGAAATAATTTTTTAAAGGTAGTCTGTGATCTTGGTGTATTGGACATGTTGTTAATAGATGGTTTATTGTTAAGATGGTGGTGCATTGCGGGCACTGTGGAGGAAAATTTCTTTCAATATAGGGAGTGAGGTGGGTGATTTTGGTGGCATTGACCCTGAGACGGGTCAACACCACCTCCTCCCTTCTATCTTTTCTGTGGGATGTATTCCACATTTCTATTTTTTGTTTTGTCTTGTTTGTGAGTTGGAGGCTGGTCCACTCACTTTGCCACAGGAGATGTATTTTTGCTTTTATAAGGGACACAAAACACCTGAGATCTGTACGAACTATGGTAGTGTCCAGATCGCCAGTTGACCCGGCTAGTTTGTCAGCCTGTTCATTGCCATGGATACCAGTGTCTTTATGTGTGTGTGTGTGTGAGTTTGCGTGTGTGTGTGTGTGTGTGTGTGTGTGTGTGTGTGTGTGTGTGTGTGTGTGTGTGTGTGTGTGTGTGTGTGTGTGTGTGTGTGTGTGTGTGCGTATCTATTCATATATGTGTGTGTGTGTCTTTATTTGGGGTGTGTTGTGTGTGGTTTTCCGTGGTGTGGGGTGTTGGTGTGTGTTGTGGTGTATGTGTATAATATATATTAAAAATATATAATATATATTATATAATATATATAAAATTTATTTTCTGTGTGTGTGTGTGTGTATATCTATTCTTATATGTGTGTGTGTGTCTTTCTGTGAGTGTTTGTGTGTGAGTTTGCGTGTGGTGGGTGTTTGTGTGTGTGTGTGTGTGTGGTGTTGGGGGTTTGTGTGTGTGTGTGTGTATATATATATATATTTTATATTATTATATATAATATATATTATATATATTGTGTGGTTTGTGTTGTGGTGTGTTTCTATATATTTTATAAATGGTGTGTGTGTCTTTTTTTGAGGTTGTTGTGAGTTTTTTCCGGTTGGTGTGTGTGTGTGTGTGGGGTGTGTTGGGGTGTGTTGGTGTGTCTGTTTTTTGTGTGTTCTGTGTGTATTGTGTGTGTGTGTGTGTGTGTGTGTGATGTGAGTGTGAGTTGATGTGAGTGTGAGTGTGAGTGTTGAGTGCGTTGTAAATATTAAGTATTAGTACATACTACCTACTTCTTTAAATTTTAAAATTTTATATAATATATTATATATATTTTTATATATATATATATATATATAAAAATTTTATATTAATAATATATATAATTATATATAATTTAATTATAAAATTTATATATATAATATTTTATATAATTTTGTAGTGTATGGGTTGTTTTATTTTATATAATTATATATAATTATATATATATATATATATATATTTTTTATTATATGTGTGTGCGTGTGTGTGGGGTGGTGTGTGGTGTTTATTTTGTGTTGTGTGTTGTGTGTGTGTATATATTATATTTAATTTATATATAATATATATATATATTATATTTTATTTTTTATATATTATATTATTATATATAATATATATTTTATATATATATATATATTTTTATTATTTTATATATTTGGTTGTGTGTGTTGTGTGTGTGTGTGTGTGTGTGTGTGTGTGTAGTTTATATTTATTATTATATTTATATTATATATAATTATATTTTATTATTATATATATACTATATATTTTAAATTATATTTTATTATGTATAATATGTTATATTATCTCATTAAAATTTTATATATAATATTATATTATATATTACTATATATAATATAATATATATAATTATATATTAATATATTATATCTTATTAAACACACACAACCCCAAAACCCTGTTTATACATATATGTATATAGAAACATTTATATTAATAATAAAATATATTATATATTATATAATATATATATATATATATTTATATATATATAATATACAAACACACACAGATTTTATTAATATATTTATAATATATATATAATAATATTATATATATATATATATATATAATATATATAAAATATATATATAAAAATTATTATATATTAATATATATATAATATATATATTATTATTATATATATATATTATAAGCTATATATAATAAATTTTTACATTTAAAAAATTTATCACACACACACACCACCAAATACACACACACATATATATATTAATATAATATAATATATATATAATATATTTATTTTATATATATATATATATGTATATATAATATAACAATATATATTTTTTTTTTTTTTTTTTTGTATATATATCCAAACATATATATAAAATATTATTATATATATATATATATAATATATATATATATATATATATATATATATATATAGATAGATAATAGATAGATGATAATTATATAGATAGTAGTAATAGATATAGAAGATGACGATAGATAATAGTAGATAGATATATACATAAATTTATAATAAATATATTAAATATATATATCATATAATATAAAACATAAAATAATAAACTATTATATATATATAAATTATTATATTATATATATATATATACATATGTATATTTTTTATATTTGTGATATATATATTATATATATAAATAGATATATAAAAATTTATATATTATAATTATATATATATATATATTTTAATATATTATTATATATATTATATAATATATAATTATTAATAAAAATTTATATATGCACAACCCCAACCACCACACACACCACCATATATTATATATATTAAAATATATATATTATATAATATATATATTATTGTGTTATATATTATATATATATATATATATTTAATTTATATATATATAATATATATATATATATTTATATATTATTAATAATATATATATATATATAAAGATAGATAGATAATAGATAAAGAAAAATTTTAATTTTAAAATATATAATAAAATTTTATATATATATTTTATTAAATTTTAATATTTTTATATATATATAAATAAAATA
>NW_023655672.1:0-4066 GCF_015228065.2 Penaeus monodon
AAAAAAGGCTGTGACTGACTCCCCCTTTTTGTTTCATGTCTGCAAAACCCAACCCAGTAAGGGGCATAAACGGGCCTCGCCGGTGTCCCTTTAAGGAGACGTTCCTTTGGGAAACTAAAAACCCCCTTAGTGTTCGCCGCCCCCCAAAATTTTCCAAAAGCCCGGGAGCGGTTCCCCCCGCAGCCGCCCAAGGCTAAATTTATCCTGCCAGAGTCTTTCCCATGTTCCCGGGTTAAGTCCCCCCGCATAGAAAACCCAAACCACTCCCAAATTTTTGGGGGATGCCCCCTTTGGTTTTATGTATCACAACCCCGAAAAATTGGCAATTTAGTTTTTACACTTTGTCGGATTTTTTTTCCCCCCCTGTTACCAAGATAAAAGTCCCCCGTGAAACTCCCCCAGCCATACTTGGTAAACCGGTTTTTTTTTCCCTTCTCCGGAAAAAACTTCGGTCCCTGAAATCTGTGACCCGTGAGGCTGGGTCGAGTCTTTTAACTCACCAGACTCCTCGCCTTACAAAACCGCCGATGGGTTTAATTTCCGCCCGCCAGAAAAACCTGCGGGTCTCCCGGGGCCTCGGGGACGACAGGGGCTCTGGGGGATCAGCAAACGCTGTGTGCGCCCCCCCTTTCCGAGTCAACAGCCCAATTGTCTAATAAAATCTATCGGGGCCCCTTTATCCAAAGTCCTGCAATAGTATACAAAAAAGCCTCCTGAATCCCCGGTAAATCACTAAACCAAAACCCTGGGCCCCTCCCTCCCAACTGACGACAATATCGTCAAAAAGCAGCTGGCACTCGCCCCCCCAACAAGGGATATCCTTTTCCGGGAAACAGAGCGAGTTTCCCGGGAGGAAAAAAAGAAAGGGCAATCAATTTTTCAGAGCCCCTCTTAAAAAACCCCGCAGCTGACCCAAAAACCATGTGGGAAAGACAAAAAAAATTCCCTTTTATTTACAGAAAAAAAAAAAAACGGGAAAAAAAAGGGCAAAGAGGGGGGGAAAAGGGAATACGGGCCCCCCAAGGGGGCAGTCCGCGCCCCTGGGCCCCTGGACGTCACAGGTCCCCCGCCTGCCCGCAAACCCTTCTGCGACTCCCCTTTATCAACCCAGGCAGTATGCTATGACGTCCAAAAAGGGCACACCCCCGACCCCCCACTGGCCGCGCCGCCCCCTTTCCCCCGTACCCCCGTATCCCGTCCCCAAAAAACCCCAGTTTCCCCGTCACCCCAAACCCCCGCCCCCCACCCGGCGACACGCTCAAGGGTCGTGTAGCCGCCCCCCTAGTGGGCCCCTGACGTGTGCCAACGCGGGCAAAGATCAGCGGCGGGGGGGGGGGGGGTTCCCCCCCCCACCCGAAAAAGGGGGGAAAAAGGGGACGGTAAAAACCCCCGACAAAAAGAGATATATATATAAATATTTTGTAACAAAATGCATATAGAGAAGAAAAAAAAGAAAATAAAAAAAAAAATAAAGTAGAAAGGGGAAATATAAGAAGATAAAATATAAGGGGGAAAATAGGGTAAAGAAATAGAAGAGAAATAAAAAAAACAATAACAAAATATATATAAATATATAATAATAGAAAATTAAAATAAAATATTAAAAAAAAAAACAAAACAAATATAAAAAAAAATAATTTAAATTATATATAAAATTAAAAATATAAAAAACAATAATAATAAATGCCATATATATTAAAATTTTATAATATATAATAACTATAATTGTATTATTTTATATAAAATATAATTAACCCTAATAATATAATAATATAAAATATATTAAAATATAAAAAATATATTATATATATAAATTTATAAAATACATTTATATAAAATATATAAAATAATTTTAAAAAAAAAATAATAAAATATATACAATATATATAAATATATATATACCTTTTATTTAAATATATAGACATATAAAAATATAATATATAAAAATAAATAAAATATATAAAAAAAAATATAGATATAATATATATATATAAATATATATAATTATATTATTAAATATTTTATATACATATATATAATATATACACATATATATATACATATATTACATATTATATATATACATACATATATGTATATATATGTTATATATATTTTATAATTTTATATATATATGTATTATATATTGTGTATATATATGTATAATATATATGTAAAAATAATATGTATATATATATGTATGTATATAAATGTATGGAATATATATGTATATATATATGTATGTATATATATATATGTATAAATATGTATATATATATGTATATAATATATTATAATAAATATACATACATATGTAATATAAAATATATATATATGCCATATAATATATCTTGGTGGTGTGTTGGGGTCTGCGGTTATATGTGTATATATACAGATATATATATATATATAAAATATATAGAAATAAAATTATATATACTAATATATTTAAAATATATAATTTTAAAATATATATAATGAATATATAGTATGTATATATATATATAATGATAGATCATAATATATATATACATATATATATATATAGTATATATATATACATATAATATGATAGCATATATTTAATATATATATGTATATATGAATATATATATTGTATATATGCATAGATATTTATATATACATATATATAATATAATATATATGTATATATATATATCTATATTATATATATATGTTATATATATATGCATATATATATATATATAATATATATATATAAATTTTATATATATATATATGTATATATATATGTAATATATTATTTTAATTATAAAATTATTATATATACATACATATATATATATTATAAATATTATATAATGCCTTATATATAATATCTGTGTGTGTGTTGTGTCTGCTGTATATGTGTATATATATATATGATATATATATATATATGCATATATATATATAATATATGATATGCATATATATTATATATTATATATATATATATATATATGTATATATATATATCATATATTATATAGTAATATATATATATTGCATATATTATATCATGTATATATATATATGATATATACATATATATATATACATATATATATACTATAGTATATATATATATTATATAGTACACATTGTATATATATACATATATAGTATATATATATATATTATATACATTATATATAATATACAGTATATATATACATAATCATATTATTATGTATATATTTTTATTATATATATATATTGCATATATATAGGATATATATGTATTATATATGCATATATATATATATATAATATTATATATATATATGTATATATATGTATATTATATGTATATATTATGTATATAAAGGGATATATATGATATATATTGTATATTAAAGTATATATTGTATATATATGTATATATATGTATATAATAGATATAAAATTATATAATTTTTATATATATTTTTTTTTTTTTTTTTTTTTGTGTGTGTGTATTTGTGTGTGTGTGTGTGTGTGTGTGGGTTGTGTGTGTGTGTGTATGTATGTATGTATGTATGTATGTATGTGTGTGGTGTGTTTTGTAGTATAGTAATAATATATATATATATATATATATATATATATATATATATATATGTATATATATGTAGATATATATATACACACATATACACGCAGATACACACTCACACATATATACACGCAGATACACATATACACGCAGATACACACACACACACACACTGACATATATATATATATATATATTATATATATATATATATTTTATATATATATATATATATGTTATACATATGTATATACATATGTATATATATATATGTTATATATATATATATCTGTGGTGTGTGTGTGGTCTGCGTGTATGTGTATATATACATATATATATATATATATATATATATATATATATATATATATATATATATAAACACACATATATAATATATAACACACACAACCACACCACATGTATTATATAGATATTATTATATATATGTAAATATAATATATAATTTTTATATATATATACATATATAATATCTATATATATATT
>NW_023655674.1:5000-22500 GCF_015228065.2 Penaeus monodon
GATAGCGAGGTTTACCACACCTCCGTGAGCACTACGGTGAAAATCATCAATACGCCGATAATTCCTCGCGACAAGTCTCGTCGAGCAGCCCAAGCCACTGACCTTCTAGGTCATCCCCACGAGCACCATCCTCCACCACACAGAGGATTGTGAACTCGCAAACGAGACAACCTGCTGGGCACAGGTCAATCCACAGGGAAGCGAGATAGATGTCCACACTAGCCTCCCGAGAGCTTGGCGATACCGGATTTTATGCACAGTAGCAGGTCCCCATGCTAGTCTCACGGTGTAGCCCGTCACGTTGCGCGACAATAATTCTTCTCAACTATACCCCATGATCCAGTGAAGAGACGACTTGTCTACAAAATGCATTAAGACACGAGCACTAAGCACTAAATAGCATTCAGGTTGCCTTCCCCTTGTTGCGACCAATGTGGGTGGGACCGGTGAGGAAATTGAAGAATTCTGATTTGTATGTAGTACTTACAAATTTACAAAGATCTAGCCTCTCTCCCTGACGGACCTACGGATCCCCAGGCCATTCCCTCTGGAAACGCACATGTTGTCTTCCCCGCCACCATCACCTCATCGACCTCAATATTCTTACAAACACAACACTCTCGCCACTACACATTAAAACTTAGTCCTCAAGTGACTGACAAAAGCCTCGGGACTTTTTCCACCAGACAAGGAGTCGGATGCTGAGGGGCGTATTGAGGAGCGACACTTCCTCCAAAGTAAGGTTTGGGAGCCATACAGTCAAGGCATCCAAGAGGCCTCAACGGTGACAGCTCCACGATAACCACCATAGTCCACTGCTAGACAGGAATGCCCCTGAAGCTAAGGCTCAGATATGAAATTTGCCCGGCAAATGGAATCCTGAGCCTGTCGCCAAAGGACCTTTTCCACCAGACAGTGGAGTATCTTGACCGTCAGGCAGGGCTCCAGGTGCCCTCAACGTTGCCGCACAGCTCCCACGCTGCTACCACCATCCAAGGAGCCTCCGCAAGACTAGGCAGACATGCCCCAGAAGCAAAGGTCAGGTCCGTGCCTCTCGCCAGGCAAACGCAATATGCCGAAGGCCTGTCAAAAGAGAGCCTGTGGAATACTAGTTCCACAGGTAAACAAAACCCCCTCTAAAGACTTCTCCCAAGATCTGAAAAGAGGACAGTCTAAAGCATGTGGGCACGAAAACCCTTGACCACCAGGTGTGCCAAACCCTTATGAAGAGGTGGTTGAGCACACTGTATATATCCTCCAACATCCAATGGCAACTGTCAGGGCAATTCATGCCAAATGGGAAGAACTGCAACATCTGATAGCCATATGTAACCCATCTTGTGGCCTAACTATTGTCACAAGAGATTAGGGAAAATCGTCCAATTTCCCTGCAGAAGGATTCAAATTCAAGCTCATTATGGGAACCTGTGATAATGGCTCTCCTGCGAGGACTGGCAGTAATGGTACGTCAGGATATCCCTTCCACGCTGCAGGACAACACGCGCAGGTACAAGGCATGTGAGAATAGACTTCGTACACGACCTTACACCTGTTGCCACCGCTCATACCTCCTCCACCACATAATCAACAGAGCATGATTGGAAGATCTACTTGGGCAGTCGCTACATCCCATTTATATCTTGGCAGATTTCAATGTCGGCATCAACCCTTGTGGGAGACACTTGTGCAATCCGCGAGGAAGGCCTTGGAGTACTTTTCTTCCAGAGTAGATGCAGTGAAAGATGGAATAATGCAATGCACGCATTGATATAGATAAAATGACCCACAACCCTCCCTGACCCACGCTCCCCTCCAAAAGTTCGAGGTCCTCTATACAGGGAGGGCTTCTTATTTAGTAGATGCAGGTTACCACGAACAGTAACACACTCACACACACATTTTCAACATTCAAAACTGGGGACAACATTCTCCAATACAGACCTGCCCAATTGGTTCACCTGATCCACACAGAGTTGACACTTCACCTTGCAGGAATGGGCAAGACTTGCATGGCACAGGGACACCACTTGACTCAATACTTTTGGAGGAGGTGAAATGGCATTCCCCAACCACATGGGGTGCAGAGAAGAGTCAGGACCCGTCTTCGAATATGCAGAATGGAATCTTTTTAGATCAAATCAGTATTGCCAAGTTGTACAATGATTTCAAAAGACAGTGTGCAAGATTCTGTTAATCACGTCACATAACTAAATTCACCCTTTGCCAGCAGAAGCACTCCATTAGACCCCCAAAAAATACGCACGCGACCACATACCGTTGAACACTCAGTACCAATGATGGTCTGATGAAATGCCAACAAGCTGTCAGAACAACGAAAAGCTGCAGAAAGGCAGTTGAAACGGCACGGCCAGGATGTAACCACCTGATCAATTTACAAAACAGACCCGACCCCAAGGCCAGGTCAGTACTAAAGGAGGCTAGACGTACACGATCGTGGAGACAGTATGTCCCGATCTTCAATTAATTCTGGGACCCCCTTTTAGCAATGGCCGACATATGGGACAAGAGTCGCTAGATCACTGGAAAGACGCACATGTCTTATAGTCACCACATGCTTTGAAAGCACATAGATGGCATAAATCATCACAGACACAAAAAATATGCTGCTAATGACGCTAGCTAGTAAATCCATGCAGAGACCTCTCCGCTGGAGCACTCTTACACTGACCCGATTACTGCACTCTTTGGGCTGAACAAGGATGATAGCAGTGTCGTTTTTCATTAGGACTGCAGCAGAAACTTACCATTTGGCACACAAGGAGATGGGACTCTCGCCTTTGAAGCTCTGTCCTCACAGACTGCCACAGGAAGTGATCGATCATTCCCCATCCAAATGATATCTCACTTACCAGAGAGCTCCCAGAAGTTCTTGTGGACCTATTCAATAGGATCTATAGGGAGGGCACAGGCCATCCACATGGAAAGAGGCTTCACAGTAATCATTCCTGTCACCCAGAAAACCTCAGCAAGGATGCTTCCACACGAAAATTACAGACAATTTCTCTCACCAGCTGTATCTGCCAAGCATGATGGACGAAAATGTAAACTTCAGGTTGATAGGCCTGCTAGGGAAGGAAAATGTGCTGACCCCCATAATCAGTATAGTCTCGAAAATTGAGTAACCACCCCAGCTGCACTTGGGAGGAATTCCTTCGCACAGCACGTAACATAGTAGGAAGGCTCTTCCGACGGACTTGAAACGGCTTATGATACTACTTGGAAGCATGGAATACTCATGAAGCTGTGTCGACACTTGGCATTAAGAGGAGCATATTACCTCACCCGTTCCTACACGAAGCTTCCCTTGTTAACAGGAAGTTTCACGACGTCTCTAGGGTGAGAAAACAGTTCCAGCCCTCCACAATCTGGAAGGTCATCTGGAAGGACGGTCCCACAAGAGAGTGTCTTAGTGCCTGACCTATTTGCATGCTATACAATGGCATCGAAACCGTTGTTCCCAAGTGCTGTCTCTGGCGTAATTTGTGGGGATGAACTTTTACCACTGTACTGCAGCATGCAAGCGACACAAGCAGGCTGCACATCACATCAGGCCTGTACAATGAGGCCAACACATCATGGCCCTTCAAATTTTCTAAGCAAGACCATGGCTATACACACGTCAACAAACCGAGGAACGTTCCATCCCTCCTCTATTAGGAGCAAATACCACGTGCACATTTGTCCAAGAGTGAAGTATTGGGTCTAATTTTGCGACTCAAGGTTCACATGGGCGCCTCAACAAACACCGTTACAAAAGTGTAAGGATACAAAGTACATCTACTTGGGGTGCAGACAGCACAACCTTCTGCGGCCTTTACGAGTGCTTATCGAAGTAGTTAAATTGACTAGGGCGTGAGGCTTATTCATCTGCACACTCCCATGTCACCCAGATGTTGGATTCGCGTTCATAATGAAGCTCTCAGAATCTGTACTGGGTCTTTCAGGTTTTCACTTGTGGCAGTCCCTATATGCTGTGAGTGAGAACCACCTCCACTTTCATTAAACCGGGACTACCCATGAACTTGATTTACACATGAGACTACAAAAGATCCGGATCTCCTACGCCAGATAGGTTTTCAACCCCACCCTTGAGGCATAAGCCCAAACCCTCACGGTACGAGAAGAGGAATTGAGTGGAAGATCTTAATTTAAATCTCCACTAAGGTTCTGGCTGTTGGAATTCCCAATGTCCGTGGACGAATTTAAGTCGAGCTGGATTGGTTGAAATGGGTAAGGGGAGCACCCGAAGCGGAAGTAAGAGAGAGATTTCTTCAGCACCATTTCGAGTACCAAAGGATCAGCTGCAATATATTACAGATATTCGAAATATGAAAAAGGTGTGGGATTTGCAGCAGGAGCAAAAGGAAGCAGCCTCGATCTTCACTGCAGAGTTACATAACATCCTTGCAGCAGTTAAGATGATTGAGCTTTAGAGCCATTCTTTGATCAAACAATCAAAGAGCTGACACTCATCACAATCCAGTATTGAGGGAGGTCAAGATGGCTTTCACTGAGTCAACACGTAAAAGAAACTCTATGTTCAGTGCAGCATAAGTTGGTATCAATGGGAATGGAGCACAAGCGATCGAAGGCCAGGCAGCCCTGTGATGCAGTGTTTTCCTCTCCCCACTCACCCCGACCCTGAAACCCCGCATCAGGCAGTTGTCCTTCCGCGATAAATGAAGGAACAATGGCCAGAAACAAAACCTGCCGAGAGATTAGAAAATGAACCTTGGCAGTTGCGGTGACGAGAATCCATCCGAACAAGACACGAAGCTTGTAGTAACCAAGCGCACTAAAGAATCGAGCACACAAGGACTGATCATGGGCCGAACTGATCGGCTAAAAGTTGAAGCACTCTGTTAGGGATGCCAAGAAGCCATTAACGGTCGCACCACACACGTAGTGCGAAAAGTGTGCACACATTCTTCAGGCCACACAGACATATGTACTTGTCCTCCCCCATATACACTGAAAAATTGTATTCGGGGAACACGTATTTGTGACATAGAGGGTCTTCACTAGTTTCCAGGCAAGACCTTGTAAGCCGCATTAAAATGATAGAATTCTAAAGCTTTTAAATCCAAACTTAATATTTTTATCTAACAAGGTCATCGCCGCCTAATGACCTTAGCTGTTGAACCTCCGCGGTAGATAATTCAGAAATAATAATTAATCAAGACTGTCTCTGATGCCTTAGTAGATGGTTGCAGATCCACGCATCCCTACAGAACGAATTGTAGGCAACAGACTTTTGCCCCTCGGTTTTGTGAAAAGTGTAATGCCACGGTAGTTGCTAACAGTCCCCACACGATCCCCTTCCCCTCAAGAAAGACCACGCCCTCAACAGGCAGGCTGTTGCGCCTGACATGACCTTAACAAATGCCAGAGGCAGTCAAACTGCATGCAACGCCCGGCCACTAGGTTTACCCCAAGCCTTAGCAGCTCGCAGTGTATCAATATGCCTGTTGGCTTTACCACCACGCTTCAGCTTGAGATGCCTCCTAATCTCACGGGTCGACTCACACACCACCACACACACAACAATATACACATATATATGCGTGTGTGTGATGTGGTGTGAACACATACTGATGTGCATGCGTCTCTCTCTCTCTCTCTCTCTCTCACACCGTCTCTCTCTCTGCTCTCTCTCTCTCTCTCTCTCCAGTACATTTCCTAGATATCTCATATATAGATACTATATAGAACATATTTATATATATATAATATATCCATATACATATATATCATATATATATCACTATATAATAATATATATTATATAGACACTTGTACTACACATTATATCATACTATACTATATATAACAATATATATATATTATACTATATATAGCACACACACACACACAACACATAGGTTAGATAAATGCAATGTATAATAATGGCGGATATAATACAGCATACGATATAGAATATATACAGATATATACTCTACTATGCATACTCATAGAGAGGCGATATATATTATATATAGTAGATATATATATACATATACTCGATATATGTGTGTGTGTGTGTGTGTGTGTGGTGTGTGATGTCGTTTTTGTGTGTCGTGTGTAGTGTGTGTGTGTGTGTGTGTCCTGTGTGTGTGTGTGTGTTTGTGATTGTATATCATATGTGCCTTGCACACATAATACATATACCCACTATATATATATTATATATATAATATCAATATATATACTATATATACACTATACTATACATATATACAGACACTATATAATATCACTATTACCACTATACATATATCTAATATATACTATATACAGTATATACTATACACATCATATATATAATATATACCATATACTATATATGTATATATCTACCTATAGATTATATTTATTTATTCATATAGAATAAATACCCATTTACATTTAATGTATACACAGGATCCCCCCCCCCCCCTAGATATATTAATATATATATACATATATATATATATCTATATATATATATCTAACATATATAAAGATATATATCATATATATATATATACCACTCAATATATATCTAATACTATACTATATTACTCATATATTCTACCATATATAAATACTGGAATATACCAACACACCTCCCACACCGCCTGTATACATTATATATAAATGTATACTATATACTATTTATCTTTACCTACAGTCTAGACTATATGGATTAGGTACGATAAACCAAGATACATATATATACACACTATATGTACAGTATATATATATATATATATATATACTATATACTTCATAGATAGATATGAATAGATAGATAGATAGATTAGATAGATAGATACATTTAAATGTAAAGTATATATAAATATAAGGGGACACATATATTCTATATACTAGATGACGCAATATATATATATATCCATACTATATACTATATAAATATATATATATATATTTAAATATATTAACATATGTATATAGCTACACACGCACACATAGACTACGTGAGTGTACTAAATCTACCTATATAAATGTATCTACTACTATCATGTACTCTGTTCTCACATCTATCGTTATCTATTTAAATACGACTAAATATGCATATATACTATATATATATAAATTATTATATAATATATATATACCTATATATCTATGTATGTCTCGTACCCCTATATCTTTATATATATATTATATACAGATAACATTGATTCAGACATATGTACACACACAACACAAACCACGCACACCACTCACACAAACACGCACACACCACACACACACACACACACACCACACACACACACACACAAAGTATATATATACACACCACAACACACACACACACACACACACACACATATATCTATATATATATATATTTATATATATATATATTATACTATATATACTAATATATATATATATCGTATTATACACACACCACAGACACACCCGACAGCACATATCATATATATTATATATATATATATACTACAGCATATATAATATACGCACCTGATAATAATATATATATAAGTATATAACTATATAATATATATACCAAATAATATAGTATTACACACACAGAGACACACAGATACAATATATACTATTCTATCATATATATATACTCATATATTATATATATATATATATACTATATATATACCTATATATATAGAATACTATATATATCATACGCTTATATATCATTTATATAATGTTATATATATATATTATATATATATACTCACTACATACAAATTACTATATATCTATACTTATATATATGCAATATATATATATATATATATTATCATATATATATATATATATATATATATAATATATGTATATAATGGGTGGGTGCTCTCAAACGCGCACAGATGATGTGACCCCCAAGCACTTGTGTGGTAGCCTAGATAGTGTTAAGTGCCGTGCATGAGCCTTCTCGTTCGCAAGCTTCCACACAACTGGCTAGCTCAAGTGCGAAAAAGGGAGCAGCTTCTCTGCCATAGTCTCCCCTGCCAGGTCACAGCCTATCCATAATCAACGACTTCTGCAGCTGCCTCCTGTGTCGGCCACACATCGGTAACCCTATCGTGCTATGGCCCCACCGCGCGCTGTCGGGCACCCGCACTCTGGCTCGCTCCGTACCCAACTCCCGCCTACTAAGCCCAGCGGGGCTCGTGCGCGAGCGTGGGCCTTGCAGTCCTCCTTACCACACAAGGGACACGACCAACCGCAGCCCTCCCACCCAGCAAGCAGCGTGGGCCTGTGCGGTCCCGACTAGGCAAGGGCCAAATGTTGCGGTGCAGGCATTTGATATGAAGAGTTACTCGTCCCGCCGCACCCCGACGAAGCGACATACCCCACCACTAGAAGCTTGTGGGGCCAAAGCATCACGGAACCCCCAACAGGTGATGGGCGGTCCCACAGCCCCGCCACGCACCCCCCTTTTTGTAGGGACAGCGTTGGCTGGGGGGGCAGAGTAAGGTGGCATGCCACCCGGACCCCAGACCCACAGTGGTTAACTTCACGGCATCGCTTTCAGGGTAGGCGCTTGCCGAACATCCGCGTCCTTGCCTCCGCCACGGCCAATCGACAGCGGCGTTACCTCATTGCTACTCGCCCGCGGAACTGAAGCGCACTGGGAGTTGGACGTGGCTGCCCTCTCACGAGGTGACAAGACCATGGTAGCAGCACGACTCCAGTGTGCGCGTGGGCGCCACACCTACTACTCGCGTCGGTCCCAGCGATGGTCACCACACCTCCCAGGGCGTAGCCATAGCCCCACCCCCTCCAGCGACCTTCCAGCCCCGCGTGCTTCGACGGTGCACACCAAGATCGATGAGCGTATATTGCACCCTGCGACTGCAAGCACCGATGCCTTTTGGCTTCCAGTCTCTCATATTGTGCTATACGCCCCTACCAATTATGTAAAACTGATGCGTGACCAGAGCAGTTTTCACTATGCCATCTTGCAATGCTGTGGCAGACAATTGTCCCCGGAGAGACATATTTGCATTGTTCCGGGCGACTTCAGTGACAGGAGATTCTGCACGGTGACCAAGCTGGCTATGAGATGTCTGTCTGGCCCATGCTCGGAACGCTGATCCCAGCAGCAAAAATAGCCTGCTATCAGCGGACTTTGCTACGGTCCACAGATAATGGGAGGACTCTGGCCCATGATACCAAGCGCTCCAACACACCATCACTGGACTATGGCTACAGCGATCATGAGTTACAGTGGCACAAGGAGACATCGACCACGTTCTTGTTCAGACGCCGATGGAGGATCCTCCACGAATGCAGGGTTTACGGAGTGCCGACCGTCTCTGTGCGCACCTGGCCAATGGCCTGGTTGTGGATACCCTGAGGGTCCACTCACCACCACACCTCCCGTATCCCTCCAGTGGCCACCCTAGGTGTCCTTCACATGGACGACTAAGGGAGGCGAGGAGCCCCTGTCGCCATGCGCGTTCACCATGGCACGTCTCTGTAACGCACTTCACAAGAACTCGCACAACCGACCCGAACCAGTTGGAAGCCACTTAAAGCGGTCAACACTAAGAAGCAGCTCCAGGAGTCAGTGGCATACACGCCCAAAGGGAAGGTAGAATTCCATCTCCCTGGACATATTAGAGGCCACTGAAGTGTTTCGCAAGGCTCGATGAATGGTAACCAATCTTGTTTACGATCGCTCCAGGTGCATGGGGCTTGGACACTGTCTGAGAACGGGGACAAGGAACAGCAATCCGTCATCCACGCGAATCACCTCTCGCTGAGAGGTTAGGCCCATTCTGGTAAATGACCTTCGACCCACGCCTCACCTAAAGCCCTCATCACAGATGCACTGCAGTAGATCAGCTGGATGACAGCGCCACTACATCTCCAGATCCCATTTTGGGGGTGACGCCGCCACCCCCACCAACCCCGTGTAACTTCTGGGCTGAGTATTTTGACGCAGTTTGTATCAGGTTCCGACCCACAACAGTTCAGCGTGGAGTAAGCAATGTCACAGTGCCTGTCGCCCGGACCACAACCCCCAGTCCAATCAAGGGAAACCCTCCTACCCCTAACACGAGGTTAGGATGCACGATTTCCACAGCTGAAGAGTGGGAAAGACAGGCAATGACATGTGATATCCTGCTGACCTGCTAAAGGGACTGGGAGTGAACCTATGGGCTCAGGGTCCTGCATAAGTCCTGACTGACAATATAGGCAGTTCTCTGGTAATATTCCCACTGGCCTGTTGCAAGGGGCCCGTCCACCCGGTCATCCCTCTTGGAAGGGGAAAGGCGGATCGTTTGGATTGTACAGCAAATACTGTGGCCCACTTACATGCCACCTCAGCATCACCAGCAAGGTTCCTATGCCACATTCTCTCACCTGAACACCCGGATCCAACCAAAACCTACCGCTACCTGGGCACTCCCAGAGACCGGCGAGCACAGTCCGATCACCTCATTGCAAGTCACCACGATAGCCACAGTATACTACGCTTCGAGTACATTATGTCAAACGCCGTTGTCAGTTTGGTTGTGGGTTGCTTGCAACCTACATCAACCTCAAGAAGGCACTTGACTCAGTGCCATCGGGAACCGCCCGACCACCTATGGGCACGATCCTGAGAATCAGGAAATTCCAACAACAGACTTATTGCCCCCTAATATAGCCAAGCCTGCCTGGGTACTGGACAGTGCTCGTAAGTGTAGGGGAGGGCTGTAAAATTACCCTTCCCCCCGTGTTTTATTCCGGGGCTGAGGCAACAGCGCACTGTGTCCTCTGCACCAAACATTTTGAGAGCCAAACATAGTAGGACCTGGCTAATGGGCAGTGCAGCTACTAGCAAAGTCAGTGGCAAAGCAAACACTATGGCAAATATCAAGGTCTAAGACTGCAGCCGAGCGCACGATTTCGAAGTTACAAACGACGTTTTTAGATACCTTGGAGCGTTAAAGCCATATCTCTTCGGGCTGTCCAGGACAGAGTCACATACGACGGATTGTCTGGCAGCCACGGAGCCATGCAACTCACGATCAACACAACAAAACACATTTGGACAGAGGTCCCCCGGTACCCCAAGCCTGCGTGTCTTCAAGGACTTGATTACTTTCAGTTACCAGCCTCTATCGGAGGGCGAAACCTGGAGGCTACACCAGTGTCCTTTGGAGTCTCGTCTGATGCCCTCTTGGTAATAAGTCCCTGCACAGATCATGGGTGTACAGCCTGGGCAAGGACGAGGTCTAAACCGGCGCAGTTACACTGTGAGACAGGGCCAGGGACGGATACCTGATAATCCGGAACCCAGAAAGCCAACTCCGCGCTCCAATTCATTCGCGCACAAGCTCGTTTCCCTGTGGAAGACCCTGCCCCCATGCCAGGTTGTCCACTCTCTGCGAGGACAACCCTGGTGGATGAGCCTGTTGAGACGGACCCCAGGAATATGGCTTGGAAGCTTTCGCGCAGGAACGGACATTAGAGACTGGCCTGCAGGGAAACTCACTCGAGGACTCTTCGTGGCTGACAGCGAAGGGTCGGCATGGCGGCCATGCGCCCCCCGTCGGCGTTAGCACTACTATGATGATGATGATGATGATTATACTATATATATATAACTATATATACCGCAACTATCTAATAGATCTATATATACATATATATATATATAATATACTACTATATATATGAATGTTAAACACTCTTCTATGGAAGACAAACCTATATTACAAAAACTCGACGATTTACTTGAACACATTAATATATACTATATATATATATATATACTATAATATATATATATAGTATTATTACATAATATATACGAGATATATATATCTACACCTATATATATAAATATATACAAATATATATATATATCATATATATATATATATATATATATATATATATATATATATACACATCATATATATATATATATGAATTGTTAAACACACTCTTATATGGAAGAAAAACCTATTTACAAAAACTGATTCATTAAGAATGAGACTACAGTTGCGAAATTCGAACTGGAACTATCCATGTTCAAATAAAGCTCGCCAATTTTGTTTCGGGTTTTCTCTTCAATAAATAAATATACTACTATATATATATATACTATATAATAACTTATATATCATACTATACTATATATGTGTGTGTGTGGGTGTGTGTGTCGTGTGTGTGTCGGGTCGAGTGCGCAGCGTCCCATGTGTGTGTTGTGTGTGTTGTGCGCGTCCGTGTTTGTGTGTGCGATGGCCGCGTGCGGTGTGTGTGTGTATGTGTGTGTGTGTGTGTGTGTGTGTGTCCCGTGTGTGTGTGTGTGTTGTGTGTGTTACCGTGTGTGGTGTGTGTGTGGTGTGTGTGTGTGTGTGCCCCCGTCGTTGCGTGCCGTCCTTGCCTGTTTTTTATTTTTTTGGTATACATGTCATATATATATATCACTTAATATATATATATATATATATATATAAGATATTTATACTAATATATATACTACATATATATGTATACTATATACCATAACATATGGATATAAAAATATACATATGCACCCTGTGCTACATCCTATCCCTATATAATATATATATTACTATAACTATATATTATATATATTCTATATGTACTACATACATACATTACATACATACAGTAAAATATACAATACATACACCATACATACATACCATACATGCATACAACCATACCCATACATACAACATACACATACATACATACATACATCACATACATACATACATACATACATACATACATACATCAAAAATACAATAAAAATACATTTACATCACTACAATACCATAATCTATACATAGACCACACACACAAATTATACAGAGTGTTGGTTTGTGTGTGTGTGTGTGTGTGTATTCTATATATATATATATATATACTATTATTATATATATTATTATATATATATCATCTATATATATAACAAGACAGACACCGAAACAAAGATACACATACACACATTCAACCCTACCTACTACGTATATTATCTCTATATAATTATATATCATATATAGCATATATTTAATATATACATATATATACATACTATAAAGATGTGTGTGTGGGTGTCGTGTGTGGGGTGTGGGGTGTGTGTGTGTGTGTTGTAGTGTGTTGTGTGTGCTGTGTGTTATGGCGCGAAATATAGACACACACACACCAGAAACAACCCCACACACACATAATGATATTATGTGTACACAACACACACCACACACACACACCACACAACACACACACACACCCACACACACACCACACACATAGATATATATTATGGCACACACACACACACACACACACACACACATATATATATATATATACTATATAGCTATACACATATATTATCATATCAGATAATCACTATACAATTACATATATAGATTATATATATTATATACCCTATATACTATTAATATATCTATATATCTATCATAATAGACCTATATACTATATATATATATTTGTCTATGTGATAGATATACCTATATGTGCAATTCTATATCGTTTATACATACAAATGTATAGGCTATCTAATATATATATACCGCCTATATATACACCTACTATATATATAAATATATAGATATATATATATATATATAGCACACACATCAATATTATATACACCACTACATAACCCCACTCTCTCTACTTCCTCTCGATCTCTCTCTCTCCTCTCTCTCGATATATATATATACTTCATATATATATATATATCTATCAATACCTACATATATATAATCCATATATATATAAAAATAATATATATATATCACTATATACATATACTATATATATATTATATATACTATTATATATATATTATATATATATATATATATATTGTATATAGATATAGCCATACTAAACTATATACTATATATTTTTTTTATCCCCTTGATATATACTATTATATTATAATATAATATAGGGGGAGGGGGGAGAGAGAGAGACGAGAGAGAGAGAGAGAGAGAGAGAAAGAGAGAGAAAAGAGGGAGAGGAGAGAAAAGATCGTTGATGGCCGAGAGAGAGAAACGTCGACTACCTATATATAGATATATATATATACACGCACCCCCTAATATATATATAATATACGATACACATATTGTATACTATATACTATATTTGTATAGGTATAGACAGCCTTATGTGCATTTAGAGTTGTTTTCATCATAAAGTACTAGTATACATATACATACGACACACATACACACCACAAACACCACACCAAGCACACCATAACACACCAGACACACACACACACACCCACACACACACGCCACACACGCACACACACATAACACACCACACCACACACACACACACACACTACAACACACACACACACACACACAACAACACCATACTACTATATATTATATACATAATATATATATATATACGTCACTACTATATACTATATATATATATATATCACACACATACCAATATATATGTATACAATATATACATATATATATACTTACCATAACCATAGCTACATATCTATATATATACTATAATATTCTATATTATATATTATATACTATACTAATATAATATATATATATACTATATATATATACATATATAGATATACTAGAGTCTAGAGCACGAGAGACGCGAGAGAGATGAGAGAGACGAGAGGCGAGATGAGAGAGAGATCAGTGATAGAGAGGGAGAGCGAGAACAGAGTTAGAGAGAAGACAGAGAAGTGATACTATACTACACTACCGATATATAGATACGATAGATATATATATATATATATTAGAGATATATACTATATAATATTACATACATATATACATATACCTATAGATATATATATACGTATAGATATATATTAGACAATGGAGAGAGCACTATACTATATATATATATATTATATAGATATTATATATATCACTTCTCTCTCTTCCTCTCTATCTCTACTATATATTATCATATACACTTTGCTCTCTATCTCTCCCTCCCACACCCCCCCCCCCCCCCTCTCGCTCTCTTCTCTCTCTCTCTCTCTCTCTTACAATATATATAATATATATAATTATACAATATATACTATATATATCAACTATATATGTATATAGATATACCTAGATATATAGATATATAAATATTATCATATATAAAATATAATACCGATATACACACACTATATTATATAATATATATGATTAATATATATATATATCATATACCCATACATATATATATATATATATATAGAGAGAGAGAGACGCGACGAGAGCTGATGAGAGAGACGAGAGAGATGAGACAGACCGAGAGAGACGAGAGAGAGAGAGAGAACGAAGAAGTGATATATATAGATATATATATTATACTATCATATATATTACTATTATCATAGATATATATACACATTGTAGATTATGCTATATACATGTACTACATCTATATATATATATATATACTATCATATATATACATTATACTACATATACTAATATATATACTATACTATATATATATATATCGACTGCCACGATGCGTCCAGTGCGTAGGCACTGGACCCCGTCGCGGCGGTCGTAAATATTGCCTGCGCTCCGAATGCTGGCCTCGAGCCCGATCTACACGGCGAGAAAAGACATCACACTCGCCTTTGAGAATGCAAACGCAGGTCGCTCGGAGGGAAGTCGCCGCCAGTGGCACAAGTGTTACGCGCGCCCTCGAACCGCGGTTGATCTATAGGGAAAGGCATCCAATGAGGCCAAGGGTCGGCACTGCCAAATAAACCTCTGAATTAGTAAAATTTCCTGCAGGGCGCAATGAATGGCTGTAGCTAAATAACACATAAATCTCTACAATATAACATAATATACTATATATACAAACACACACACCCACACACCCAACTCACACACACAACACACAACCACCACACCACAAACACACCACATATCTATACCTATATATATATATAGATAGTATAATACTCTATGATCCTATACTCCATCTATATACAGATAGATATAGAGAGACAGAAGAGAGAGGATGAGATCGAGAGAGAGGAGAGAGAGGACGAGAAGGTGGAAAAAGAGAGAGAAAAGAGGAGCGAAAGAGAGAGAGCAGCAGAGACGATGACGAACGAGAGAGGAGAGAGAGACAGAGCGAAGAGAGAGACAGGCATATAGTCTATATTATATATCACTATATATATGATACTTACCAGCATGATATTATATATTACCCCCCCCCCTCCCCTCCCCCCCCCCCCCCTCCCCTCCCCCCACCCCCCCTCCCCCTACATATACTATATATAGGGTAATATAGATATACAGTAGAGATATATACGGATATATAGTAATCATATATATAGATATGACATAGACTAGATATAGTTATAAATCATACTATATATATATATTATATATATATATATATATATATGTATATATATATATCATTAATACTAGACTACTAACATATCTTATACTACTATATACAGCATACTATATATATATATATAGAGAGAGAGAGACAGAGAGAGACCGAGAGAGAGACGCAGGGAGACGAGAAGAGCAGAGAAACTAATGTAATTAATTAAATCAAATAATGAACTAATATATACTTATAACTATATATACTAGATATCTATAGATATATATATATATATATGTGATGGTGTATATATATATACTGTGTGCGACGTGTCTATAGTACACTATCTATATATATATATAATATAGTATATATATATATATATATATATATCCTATATATGCATAAAGAGACCGAGAGAGAGAAAGAGAGTGAGCGAGAGAAAATTATGCAATTAGCATACACACACCACCACATCACTCACACACAAACACACCACACACACACACACACACACACAACCACACACACACACACACACACCACACAAACACCACACACACACACACACCACCACACACAACACACGCCACACACAAACACACACACCACACACACACACCACACACACACCACACACAATTATATAGCACCTACTATATATATTGTATATATATAAATATATATACATATATAATATATACTATATATATACACTATATTACTAATATATATATCACTATGTGTGTGCGTGTGTGTGTACGTGTGTTGTGTGTGCTGTCGTGCTGTGTGTGTGTGTGTGTGTGTCATTGTGTGTGTGTGTGTGTGTGCATGTGTGTGTGTGTTCGTGTGGTGAGGTTGTATATACGTGTGAGTGTGTGGGTGTGTGTGTGTGTGTTAATAATCACCACATTGACAGAGACAAGATACACATACATATGTGTCCTCCCTACACACACAACACACACACAAATATCATGTTATACTATATTATATCTATATAATATATATTATATATCATATATCAACTATATGTGCTGTGTGTGTGTTGCTGTGTGTGTGTGCTGTGGTCTGAGCTTGTGTGTGTGTCGTGTGTGACACGTGTGTGTGT
>NW_023655675.1:0-4065 GCF_015228065.2 Penaeus monodon
GCCTCTTTATCACTACTTTACGAACCGTTCCACGCCCTCGTAATTGCAACCACGGCTTGTCTGCAGGGAGCTCTTGCGTCGAGGATGAAGTGGTCAGCCAGCAAACTCTCTTCATGCTAGCAGTCAAGATAGTTATTAAAAAAAAAAAAACTTTCCTGGATGCTTTATCAGAGTTTTAGTTCTATCTTTTGTGTTTTGTTGGCGTTATCACAATTATTTTTGTTACTATTGCTATTATATATTTATTATTATCATTATTATTATTATTGCTATTCTCATTATCATTTTCATTATTATTATCATTTCATTGTTATTATCATTACCATTTTCATCACTACTAGCAGAAGTAGCTGTAGTGGTAGCAAAAGTATAATCTATTAACATAACTCTGAGAGATAGAGTGGGTTTATTCTGGATATAACGGAGACCCCATCCCCTCCAGGGTGTAAGCATATCGCTAGTTAATCGATGAATAATGATATTTGAATTTGCCTCTTCTCAAGTTTATATTTTCATGTACCTATATATACGATTTGCATACAGCTTTAATTTAATTAATATTGACTTATATTATCGGAAAGTTTAAATTAAAGTTAAATTATCTAGTTCTGTTGAAACACAAGTAGTGCGCTAGCTGGCAGACCCATAATTTCAGAAACAGTATTTGCTTCTCTATAAGTTTACACTATCATCAATTCATAAGTCGCTTTTTTGATGATAAGACAATTAAAAAATATTGAAACTTCTTGTTAATTCCTTGGTCAAATATCTTGGGTTGGTTCATAGCCAAGCCAAGATTTTTTCCAATGAATGCTAAACAAATTGTCAACAAAAATGGCTACAGGAATGAGTGACTGCAATGAAATTCTCTTGATAATTTATTCATTTTGTGGTTAGCAGATATTGTAAACTACTATGTTCTGAGAGGAGTATATCAATAGCTTAATTATTCCCTATTGCTGGCTACTTATAATTGAGTTATGGCTATTCGGAGATACAGAAGAGCGATTTTGTTGCCCTAGGATTTCCATTAAAAAATGTTTTACAACCCACCTTTTCGTTAAAAGTAGGGATTATCCCCACAAATTATTGCGTAAACTGTATGCACGTTTTTTTGGCTGATTGTAATTTTTCGCACAGATAATAATATATATATAATAAATCTATTATAATATTATAAATAATAATATAAAAATATAATAATAAAAAATAAATATAATATATATATTAATATATTTAAAATATAAAATACAATATATATAAAATAAATATATATAATATACATTAAAAAACATAAATTTTACATTATTATTTATATATATATATTATTTATATAATTTTAAAAATTTTAAAAATTTTTATACTATATATATATTACATATATAATAATATATATATTATTAATATATATATATATATATATAATATTATAAATGTATATACACACACACACACACACAATAGTTTTATTAAAAAATATATATAATATATATTATATATATATATATTAAAATTATATATATATTAATATATATTAATATTATATATAATATAATATATATATATTTTTATATAATATATATATATAATATATATATATATAATTTTTTGTGTGTGTTTTATTTTTTTCCTTCTTTTTTTTTTTCTTTTTTATTTCCTTTGTATTCTTCGATTAATACGAGACAAAGGGGGGAAACTTTCCCCGTCACAATGAACCCCCATTACTAACAGCGTCCTTTGTTTTTTACAATATATGTATTACATATATTTTTAAATAATATATATTTTATATTATATATATATAATTAAAATATATTATATATATATACTATATATATATATATATATTATATATATATATAAAAATATATTATAAAATACACCATCTACACTTATATATATATATATATATATATATATATTAGATATATAATATATATATTATATATAATATAAATATTAATATAAATATATATATTATTATTATATTATTAAAAATTTTTATATATATTATATTTATATTAAATATTATATTTTTTATTATATTAAGTTGTGTGTGTTTTTATTTTTATATAATATTTTTATATTTTTTATATATATTATTTTGTTTATATTTATTTTTTTATAATTTCTCTATATTTATTTTATTTTTATTTGTAATACATATATTGTAGAAAACAAAATGGCGCTGTTGTATGGGGTTCATTTAGTGACGGGAAAAGCTTTCCCGCCTTGTCTCGTTTTAAATCGAAGATAAAAAGGAAATAAAAAAGAAAAGAAAAAAAAGGGAAAAAATACACACCACCAAAGATATTTATATAATATATTATAATATAATATATATTATAATAAAATTTTATTATTATTTACCCTTTATTATATTTTATATTATAATATATATATATATTAATATTATATAATATATATATTATATATATATATTACATATTGTGTGTGTGTGGGGTATATACAAATATTTTATATATAAAAATAATAATATAAATATTATTATAATATATAATGTAATATATTAATTTTAATATATATGTATATATTATAATATATAAAATTATTATTATATGTAATAAATTAAATTTTAATATTTATATTTATATATATAATATATATATGTATATATTATAATATATAAAATTTAAAATTATTAATATATATATTATATATAAAAATTTTTAATATTATATTATATATATCGTAGCAAAAAAAAGTTTCATCAGCCAAAAAAAATCTGCATACATTTACAGCAAAAATTTTTGTGGGGATAATCCTCTATTAACGGGAGGTGGGTTTTTGTCAACTTTTTAATGGGAAAAACCTAGGGCAAAAAATCGCTCTTCTGTATCCCGAAAAGCCATAAATCAATTATTAGCCCCTAGGGAATAAATTAAACTATTGTTTCTCCCCTAAACTAGTATTTACAATATTGCTAACCAAAAATAAAAATTATCAAGAAATTTTTATTGCGCACTCATTCCCGTAGCCATTTTTGGACAATTTTTTTTTGCATTTTATTTGGAAAAAAAAACTTTGGCTGGGGAAAAACCAAAAAAGATATTTGCCCGAATTTTCAGAATTTCAAAATTTTTTTTAAATTTTCTTTTCATCAAAAAAAACACTTAGAATTATTTTTAGGTAAAAATTATAGAGAACAAATACTGTTTCTGAAATTATGGGTCCCGCCAGCTAGCGCACACTTGTTTTTCACAGAACTAGATAATTTAACTTTTTAATTTAAACTTTTCCCATAATATAAATCAATATTTAAATTTAAATTTAAAACTGTTGCAAACGTATTTTATGTCATGAAAAATAAAACTTTAGAAAAGGCAAATTTAAATATATTATTTATCGATTAAAATAGCGATATGCTTACACCCTGGAGGGGGTGGGGTCCCGTTTATCCCGAATAAAAACCCCCTCATCTCTCAGGTTTTAAAAGTTATACTTTTTTCTACCCTCAGCTACTTCTGCTAGTAGGTGAAAATGGGAATGTAATAAAATGAAAAAGGAAAAAATAAGAAAATTTCATTTAAAGAGAATAACAATAAATAAAATGTAAATAATATAATAATAGCAATAGTAACAAAAAAATTGTGATAAGCCAAAAAAAACACAAAATAGAACTAAAACTCGTAAAGCATCCAGGAAAATTTTTTTTTTTTTAAAAAACTATCTTGACGCTAGCATAAAAAGAGTTTGCTGCTGCCACTTCATCCTCGACGAAGAGCTCCCGCGACAAAGCCGGATGGGTTTTTTGGCAAATTTCGAGGGGGCGTGGAAACGGGTTTGTAAAACCAGTAGTGATTAAAAGGCAAAAGCATTTTGACCATGAATTTATAGTTTTTTCCAACTCCGGTCTTCCTGGGTTCTACACCGTATGTGATTTTTTTCCCTCATTTATGGAAATTAGCTCTTTATTTTATTCAGGCAAAATTTTCTAAAGTAAGATAAAAATTTTTAAAAACTCTGAACACGCAGCATATATTATACAAAACCCTGTCTCGGCATTGAGGCTCATGTTTGCCTAGCCTCTATCCCGAGGGCTCT
>NW_023655677.1:0-4065 GCF_015228065.2 Penaeus monodon
TATATTATATAATTTACATTTTTTGTTTTAGTTTTTTTTTAGTTATAATATATATCATATCATTCTTCTTTTATATACATCTCTCTCTCTATATATGTATATATATATATATTGTACATATTTATAATATATATATATATATATATATATATATATATATATATATATATTTGTACATATTTATAATATATATGTATTTTTTTTATGATGATATATATATTAACAATATTCTTTTATATACATCTCTCTCTCTCTCTCTCTCATCACTCTCTCTCTCTCTCTCTCTCTCTCTTACATTCTCTCAGGTTATTTCTATTTACTACTCGATTTCTTATATTTGTACATCTCATTCCCCTTTTTCTTAACCTCCCTCTCCCCCTCTCTGTTTGTCTCCTTATCCTCCCTCTCTTTTCTTCCCTCTGTTCCTCGCACCATATATATATATATATATATATATATATATATATATATATATATATATATATATATATCCCTCTTTCCTTTTCTCTCTGTATCTCAGTGTGTGTATATATATGTATATATGTATATATATATGTATATATGTATATATATATGTATATATGTTATATATATATGTATATATGTATATATATATATATATATATATATATATATATATATATATTAAATTGGTTGTATTTTTCGTTATTCATATGAATTATCATTATTAGTATAAAAAAAAAATATTTATAGTTATTATTGCTGACATTATTATTTTATTCATATTTACATAGATGTATATAATAATTGGTGTTACTAGTTGGTGTTGTTTGTTCCATACTAGTTTCTATCATATATGATGGGGCTTTTAATGTCTTTAATTGTTATGAGGATCATGCTGTTTATGAATTACGTCAAATAATACTTATTATTACCAATATTAGTATTATTATTGTTATTGTTATTACTTATACTTTTCATGTATTAACAATTCACAATAATCACACACATTAGAGGAATAACAATAACACTTAACGTCATACACTGTTACCGTTGTTTTATCTCCAGGACAAAAATGGTGCCTTGGCGTGTGTGTGATTTTTTTTTTTTTTTCTTTTCTTTTTTCTTGTCTTTTGCAGGGGGCTAAGGAGTAAGGCGTGAAATTTCACTATGTACCTCTCTGTGATAACATGATGGGACGGGGACTCAGGTGCTCGGTTTGGGTCAACGCAACATTTCAGGTCATATAGTGTCACCATAACAAACACCGCTGGTTGATATCCAGGCCAGCATGTGTTTTCTTCTGTGAAGTTTTATTTACAACACACGCATTTATGTGTATGTGTGTGTGTGTGTGTGTATTAGTACACTACTATATGATATATATATATATATATATATATATATATATATATATATTACTATAGCATATATTAGTATATCATATAGATTTTTATATTATATATATATATATATATTAATAGAATATATGTTTGTATTTTATATATAATAAAACTATATATATATTATACTAGATAGATAGATAGATAGACAGATAGATAGATTTATATTAGATATATTAGAAAATTATACATATCTGTATGTTACATACATGTTGTTTCTGCGATTTTCAGTTTTGATAACAGTTTAATCATAGACCTCCAATGAGCGCGAAATTTTTTGTTGGATTAGCGGAGATAAGCTATAAGTTCCCCTGATACTGACCGTAAACATTGTCTAACGGCTGAGCGTATTTGGTGTTTGCGTATGTCCAACGTTAATTTATATATACTTCTTTTCTTTCTCTTTTTCTTTATTTCTTTGTATTATTAGTATTATTTAATTTGCAAATATTATGAATAATATTGATATTGCTATGATAATTGCTATATATTTCATTATTACTGTAATTATTATGGATAGTATTATTGCTGTTCAAAAAATCTGTATAATTATTATCAATATTATTATTATTATTATTATCATTTTATTTCCACACTCTAGGTCTATTTTTCTACGTAAGAGGATAATGATTTACATGCCTTATCATGTGGTCGTTGGTGGATGCCGGCCGTAGCCATCCGTTATCTAGCCATCCGTTGTTATCTAGCCATCCGTTATCTTTGGAACCGTTACTGTGCTATCTCTTCGTCTATCAGATTTTCTCGCTCTCTTTGATTTTTGAATATTAATATATATTTTTTCTTTCTTTCTTTCTTTATATACGTTAATAACATGTATCAATATTAGTAACATTATTCATATATTTATATTATTTCATTTCTCGTTTCATATTATTTACTTGTGTATCTTATAAATGGTCACACATTTTATTAGACAGTTATTAAAATCATGTTTGATCATTTCGGTAATTATTGCCTAGTGTAACGTTTATGTAATACCCATTTCATCACACGCATTCTGTTTGAAAAATTGATCTTCATAACTCTGTGTTATAACAATAGCCAATGAGCGTCAAGTTGCGTCGCGTCGCGTCGCAGATAACGATAATCGAGTTTTCCTTTGTCGAAGCCAATGAGCTACAAGTTTCCTCTGTCGCAGCCAATCAGTGCCGCATTTCGAAACTACCATCGGAAACGGTGCCCCTCCCATCCCACCCATCCGTCCGCGTCCCCCGTGCTTGTCCTTCTTTGCCTAAGTCTGATTATCATTCACAATTTGACCATCGCCGCGTGTGCTGCTCTTACTCTCTGTTGTGGGATCTATATGTAATGTAACTGCCATCGGAAACTGTGCTCCTCTCATCCGTCCGTCCGTCCGTCCGCGCCCCCCTTATTTGTTCTTCGACTAAGTCTAATTATTATTATTCACACTTCGACTATCGGCGCGAGTGCTCTCTCTGTATTGTTGTGCGATATATACATATTGGATACATTTGAACCAGTGAAGGAAAATGAACTACATTTTAAAACATGTTCGACTAGGTAATACCAGGAGAAAATACTGCATTCACGTTCAGACTCGATGGAAATGGCATCTTAGCTTCGGTCAAAGTAAGTACATGTGTAATTTCTAAACATATTTTATAGGCTTATAATGGTTTCATTTTTGTATTCAGTACCGTCCCCGCCCTTCTTTTCATCTTAAAAGATATGTATTTCCATACATTTCCATCCATATCATATCGCTTCATAATCTTGATATATTTATTTGCCCCCTCCTTTTCCTAGTTTACATTACTTTTCATCTCCGGGTCTTTATACTCTAAATTCTCATTATGTATTCACGCTTGTCTTTGTGTCTGTCTCTGTCTGTGTGTCTGTCTCTGTCTTTGTGTCTGTCTGTATCTGTATCTGTCTCTGTCTCTGTCTCTGTCTCTGTCTCTGTCTCTGTATCGATGTCTTTGTCTGTGTCTTGGTGTCGGTGGAAATTTTATATATTATATAGATAGATAGATGAATACGTATTCCCTATTGCTTTATTTTCTGATTTTTATATGGGAAATTTTACACTAAATCTATATTCATCTCTCTCTCTCTCTCTCTCTCTCTCTGTCTCTCTCTCTCTCTCTCTCTCTCTTCTCTCTCTCTCTCTCTCTCCATCTATCTTTCTCTCTATATATATATATTTGTGTGTGTGTCTATATCTTTTCAGGTATGTATGTACGTATGTATGTGTATTAACCATCTTTCTCCGAACTTTTGGTTTAGTTTAATGACCCTTTGATCAATTTTACGAGTTTCATTTTCAGTGGTAAAAGACGTGAGTTTATGTTTAATAATCACAGTGTGTCGTTGTTACGTTCAAATCTTGTTTAATTTAGTGTCGTGATTGTTTATTTATTTTCAAAGAGTTGATACATGTTAAAGGACAAACATCTTCCTCTTGCATCTTCTCCTCCTCATACCCTTCCTCCTACCCTCCTCCTCTTACTCCTCCTCAATACCCTTCCTCCTACCCTCCTCCTTCTCTTACTCCTCATCTTACTCCTCCTCTTACTCCTCCTCCTCCTCCTCCTCCTCGTCCTTCTCCTCGTCCTTCTCCTCTTCCTTCTCCTTATCCTCCTCCTCCTCCTCCTCTTCCTTCTCCTTATCCCCCCCCCCCCCCCCCCCCCTCCCACTCCTCCTCCTCCCTCCTCCTCCT
>NW_023655678.1:0-4065 GCF_015228065.2 Penaeus monodon
ATATATATATATTTATGTATATATATATATATATATATATATATATTATATATATATATATATAAAAGATTTTTTTTTTTTTTTTTTTTTTTTTGGGCCCCCGGATGGTCCAGTGGTTAGAAAATTTGGACTCCAAAGCTCAGGTTCCGGTTCAATTCCTCGAAGCGGAGACGTAAAAATCCCTGTGCTCGACTACTTGTTCAACTCGACCTCAGGGCGAAAAATGTCAATCGCCTTGAGAAGTTAAAACGCAGGATGGGAAGCCCCGCCGTGACACGTGTGTTAGGGCGCCGAACCGCAGTTGTTTCGAAGGGCATCCAGTCAGGCAAGGGTGGTACTGCCAAAAACCCTCTAAATTTAGTGAATTGAGAGAGGCCTAGACTTGCAGTGGATTGTGGTTTTTGAACAAAAAAAAAATAAATATCTTATGTTTATGTATATATTTATATCATAAATACGTATGTTTTGTATAATAAATATATACATAAACATAAGTATATGTTTTTTTGTTTGTTCAACAACCATTCAATCCACTGCAAGATCTGGCCTCTCAAAATTCACTTTTGAGAGGTTATTTGGCAGTACCACCCTTTCCCTGACTGGATGCCCTTTCGAAATAAAAACTGGGTTCGGCCCCCAACACACGTGCCCAGGGCGGCGCCCCTATACCTGCGTTTAAATTCTCAAGGCGATTGCATTTTCTCCCCCTGAGGTCGAGTTCGAAAAAGTAGTCGGAGACGGGCTTTTTTTACGTCTGCCGCTTCGAGGAATTGAACTCGGAACCATGAGTTTTCGGAGCCCAAATTTTCTCAACCCATGGACCATCGGGCGTCCCCAATATAATTTATATTATATTAATATTATAATATAATTATATATATATATATATATATATAATATATATATATATACATAAATAAAATTATATAATTATATATATATTATTTTAAATATATATAAATTATATTATATATATAATAATATACATAAATATATATCATATATATAAATTAATAATAAATATTTTAAAATTTTATATATATATATTATTAATATATATATATATCTATATATATTTTATAAAAATATAATTTTATATATATACAATAATACTACAACATAATATAAATATAATAATAAAATTAATATATATATATATAAATTATATATATATATATAATATAATATAGGGGGCCGGGGTGGCCGAATGGTTAGAGCGTGGGACTAAAGACTGTCACACGGCAATCTGAGTTCGAGGGTTCGAGCACCGCCGGCGCGTTTTTTCCCCTTGGGCAAGGAACTTCCCCTCGATTGCCTCCCTAGCCACTGCGTGGCCAAGCCAGCTCAAGTAGTCCCGGGAAAATAGAGATGGTACTCGAAAAAAAAAAAACCCCGGGGGGAAGGCAATGGCAAACCACGCTTAAATTGCAAAGAAAAAATCATGGAAGCCCTGATCGTCAAGGCCGCGGTGGCCAAATGGTTAGAGCTCGGACTAAAGATGTCACGACGGCAATCTGAAACGAAGGTTGACTCACTGACCGCCGCGTTGTTCCCTTGGAAAGGGAACTTCACTTGATTGCCTACTAGCCACTGGGTGGCCCAAAGGGAGCCAAGTCAAGTGCTGGTCCCAAGCCCGGATAAATAGAGAGTAATTACCTAAAAAAAGGTACCACCGGCACTCTCCGTGGAAAGGAACTGGGGACCCTACCCCGACTCACTCCAAGAACATCACAACACCAAAACTACAATTAAGTATCATGCTGGACCACGGCGGCTCAGAATGAACCTACTTAAAAGAAGAAAAACATTATAAATACATATATATTATTAATAATTAAAATATATATATATATATATATATATATATATAATATATATATGAATGTAGCGTGTGTGTGGTGTTTTTGGTGTGTGTGTGGTGGTGTTGTGCGCGGTGTGTGTGTACACAAATTATTGAATCGTTTTTTCACCCTGTCTTTCATTCCCCTTCCCTTTTTCTTTCCTCTCTCGAAAAAAGTGATTCTTTTGCAGAAGAAGAAAAAAAAGACTTTATTTAGTAAGCAACCTAAGTAAAAAATTTTGCAAGATTTGACGGCGAGCCACTTTTTCGTCTTATTCGAAGTAAAGAAGATCAGTAAAATAAAAGATTAAGATTGACTTTTTCCGATCAAAACCTTTTTATTTTAAAAGCGGGGTATATCCACGTTAATGCCTTCCAATCCTACGGTAATGGATTTTAACCTCTGATCTGAAATATTTTTGGAAGGGAATGTATTTGCCTTTCTGAAAACCCCCCCTTTTTTTTTTTGTTGCTTCTGTCTTGGTTGGGGTTGGTTTGTTTTACTGCCCTTTTTTCTCTCACTCTCGTTTTTTTTTTAAAGAAAGTAGTGTTTTGAGTTTTTATTAAACATTATCTTTAATAAGATTTCTGTTTTAGTAAAATATATATATATATTTTTTAATAGATATATAAATATATTAATATATGTATATATTATATTTTTTATACTATATAATCTATCTTTCTACTATATATCTTCTATTTCATCTATCTATCATCTATCTATCTATCTATCTACATCTTATATATATATAATATATATATAAAATTTTATATATATATTAATATATTTTTGGTGTGTGTGTGTGTATGTGTGGGTGTGGTATGGGGTGTGTGTGTTGGTGTGTTAAAATAAAAAATGAAAAAAAAAAAAAATAAAAATATAATATATATTTTATAATATATAATAAAAATATATATATATAATATTATAAAATAAAATATATTAAAAAATATGTATTTTATATTATAATATATATATTATAATATATATTAATATATGGAAAAAAGTAAAAAAATAAAGATAGGAAAAATTTTACATACATGTAATTTCACAAACATACAACATACAACACACATAGCACACCACACACACACCCAACACCACACACACAACACACACACACACACACATATATATTATTAATTTTATAGGGTATTATATTATATTATATATATATATATTATTATATATATAAAAACACACATACCATTTTAATAGCCTCATACAGTAAAAAATTTAAGAGCTCAAAAATGTTTAAAAGGAAACTGATGGATATAAAATTAAATTATATATATTATATATATATATTATATTTAATATATTAGAAAATAAAAATTTTATATATATAATATATATATATATATACCCACCACACACAACACACAACACAACCTTTTTTATCGCCTCATACAGTAAAAAGTTTAATGAGTAAAAACTAATTTTTTACAAGGAATCTGTTTATGTTATAATATAATTATTAAATATATAATATTATATATATTATATATAAATATATTATATATTATTTTATTTTTAATATATAATTATATATATATATATGAAATAAGTATTATAATATATATATATATTTTTTTATATATAATATAATTATATATTATATATTATATTATATTAAATATATACTTAAAATACATACACCAAACACAACCGAATGGTTAGAGCGCTTACTAAAGACGTCACGACGGCAGTCTGAGTTCGAGGGTTCGAGTCACCGGCCGGCACGTTGTTTCCCTTGGGAACGGAACTTCCCCTCGATTCCCCGTTACCCACTGGGGGCCCAACCCCACCCAAGTCAACCCCGGATAAATAGAGAGAATGATTACCAAAAAGGTACCACGGCACTCTCCGGGGAAAAGGGAAAAATGGGGACCCATCACTATCCCCCCAAGAGATCACAACATAAAAAGAAATATTATTCATATTATAAATTAAGTATCATGCTGGGGACCACGGCGGCTCAGACGAACCACTGTTAAAGAAAAAAAAAAAAAAAAAAAATATAATAGAATATAAAAATTCATATATATATTAAATATATAATAATTTATATAATATATAAATATAATATATTAAAAATATATATAAAATTTTTTTATTTATAATATATTAATATATATATATTATATATATATATATTATATATATAATATATATTATATAATTTAATATATATATAAAATATATATATATAATATAAATA
>NW_023655679.1:0-4064 GCF_015228065.2 Penaeus monodon
ATATATATATATATATATAATTATTATCATTAAAATATATTATATTATATATAAATATATATTATATATTATATATATATTATATATATATATATATATATATATATATATATTTATATTATATATATTTATATATATGCATATATATAAATATATATATATATATATATATATATATATATACTATATATATATATATATATATATATATATATATATATAATATATATATATAAATATATATATATATTTATATATATAATATATATATATATATATATATATATAATATATGTGTGTGTGTGTGTGTGTGTGTGTGTGTGTGTGTGTGTTGTGTGTGTGTGTGTGTGTGTGTGTTGTGTGTGTGTGTGTGCAAAGATACACGGCATTATGCATGACATGAACCACCGAGGCTGCCGAGCGAGTGCCAGTGCCACATATGCCTGAACGTGGCACTGACTTCACCGCGGGAACTCGCCCGCCCAACGCACAACGCCTCGCACGGCTAGAAGCTGCACCGCGTTGCGTCACTCACGCTCTCGCAATGGGGGGAGAGAGGGGAGGGGAGGAGAGGGGGAAGGGAGGGGGAGGAGGAGGAGGGGATAGAGGGGAGGAGAGGAGGAGGAGGAGGAGGAGGAGGAAGGGGATGGGGAGGAGGAGGAGGAGGAACGGGGGACGGGGATGGGGAGGAGGAGAGGAGTGAGGAGGAGGAGGAGGAGAGAGGAGGAGGAGGAGGAGGAGGAGGAGGAGGAGGAGGGAGAGGAGGTGGAGGAAGAAAGAGGAGGAGGAGGAGGAGGAGGAGGAGAAGGAGAGGAGAAGGAGAAGGAGAAGGAGAAGGAGAAGGAGAAGGAGAAGAAGGACAAGAAGGAGAAGAAGGAGAAGGTCAAGAAAGACAAGAAGGACACGGAGAAGGAGAAGGAGACGGAAGACGGAGAAGAATGAGGAGGAGGAGATGGAAAATGAGGTCAAAGAGAAACAAGAGGAAGGAGGAAAGTTATTATTGCGAAGGGAAAAGACAGCGAACGGGGAACGAAAGGAAGTTATCAAAACGCTTACATATAAAAAAGACAAATAATACTATGGTTATTCTCTGATTATGATAGTATATTACAACCCAAAACATTTATGAAATTACACTTGTTAATCTTCAAAGAAAACGGTTCTCCAAAGACGAATTCTCCCGCGGCGCCGCCAGCCCGCGCCTGGCAGCTCCATGCCGCCGATCCGAAACCCAAGGCCCTCCTGAAACACCAATGTTTGTACATAAACTTCCCCAGCACTTTGTAGTCCTTGCTTAAAACACACAGCAGGGTGAAGTGCCGGCCATAGAAGGTAAACAAACCTGGAATTTCTACCACCTTCAAATACACACACCACACTCATAGAAACACGTACACAAACACGGGCACACATGTATACCCCCTCCCCTTCCCCAATAGGCCTTTCCTCTCGCCACAACGAGAACGGCTCCGGGTGCCCAACGCGAGGGCGAATGAAGCTGGGAAATGGGTGCCGTTTCCCTTTCTTCTTAGGGTTACTCTTCTGTTCTTGGTTTTCGTCTTGCACGCTGTCACGGACTTTATGGAAGATGTCGGATATCCCTTCTGCTTATAAAGGACGACGGATAACTAAAGGTTGACACATTAAGAACGCCGATAAATGAATCACAATAGCAACAATAAGAACTAAAACAAGAACAATACCAACAACAACAATAATAATAATAATAATACCAATAAAACACCTAAATATATCACATTAAAAGTGAGCGAACACGTTGACTAAATAAGCAGCGCTTGCCTTATCAGCAAGCTCTTCAGGTAAAGTATTTCCTTCGCCCTTTTGTCCGGCTCAGGCATCTGGTCCGGAATTTGCTCCGCTCTTGCACGTGTTTCAACCCGACGGCATGTGTTGGATTCCGAGTGATCGGCTGGTTTCAAATTTCGCTTTTCACATTTCAGAAGGTTTCGGATCTCGACTTTCAACAAACTGTAATGAGATGTTCTCTGTTGTTCTTATTCATGTTACCGCTGTTGTTACCGTTCCTCTTGGCGATACGGTTGGTGCTGTCGCAGCCAGTCTCCACTCTGCATAATCTGTCGTGCTAACAAATGTTCAAACGGAAGATATTACTTTCTCCATCAGTATATCGATACTGTCGTACTGCAAGTCCGATCATTAAAGATGGAATTCAAGCTAGTTTTCTTGTATTCATTAGAATACATAAATCTCGTGTACATGAACATGCCATACGCAAAACATGTAGGCTAACTATTAATCCGGTAGGTGATGATGAATTATATAATCGTTCTAAGTAAATCCTTTTTTTTTTATTTGAAAAAGAGTCTCTATCTGCCTTTGCGACCTTCGGCAGAAGCGTAATCTCACTTGAAAATAAAAAGATACAAGAAGTTTCAGAGCACCAAGAATCCTCCACAAACCAGGCGACATTGAAGAGATAATTTATAATTCATTCCGTGTCAAATAAGTGTGATATGAAAACACCTCATGATCCTGAGACTCGTAATTTGCGAGGCAGAGCAATCTCTGCAACCACAAGAAGTCTCCAAGGTTCATCACATGCCCCTTCCTGGAGTTCTATCACTCCGCGTGCGACATCTAAGCGCTAGCAACAGAACCGTAGTGCATAGCGGCCTGTGCGGTCATTCCTTTTCCTGCCATGCATTCCCTCCTGCGATTTAAACGAATATCTTGTGTACCCACATGCTTTTATTTTCATTCATTTTGCTGTTTATAGTCGGCCAATATTTGCCCTTCGGGTGATTTTTTTCCCCTTCCTATCTAAATCTACTCAAAACTTCAAGTGCTTGCTGTTTTACGGCGCCAGTGTCACGCGCGTAAAATTTCTCTTGCGGAGAAAAGGAATTCCTGATATCGAGGAATATCTCCCGATTCCGCAGTTAGGTGAAAATCAAGCTATAAAGCACACGGACACACAGACACACATACATACACAGAGAAATAGACATAGATAAACATATGAATACACGTAAACGCGCGCACACGCGCACGCGAGATGAACATTCAAATACAATGAAATCTTACCCCAAGTCATCTATTTTTTTCAAACCCTTTTTAGGAACACTTGGCCCAAAGTGACCCTAAAAGCCATAATTGCAAGGAAAGGCCTATTATCCTACACGCTGCACTGCTTGCAAGATGAGTGATGAAGGACGTGGTGACACGCGCAAAGGAGAGATGAAAAATCCTCTTCGTATTGTTACGCGTCATAACTATCTATAATATACCATTTCTATTCTCCTACATTATGATAACATTTCTGAATTGCTGCTGCAACACTACTCCTGTTAGTCTATGTCACTATTATTCTATCGGTCTCGTTTCAAACTGATTCGGAAATCAGAAAGAAGAAAAACTCGCAAATACATACCGAGGCAGTGCAATAACCCGACACTCGCCAACCCCTCGACGCGTTCCCAAAATCCCGCGAAGGCATGAGCTGCAGGCAGCAATTAAACCCGTGGTACTTCCCACGACCACAAGGTCAAGAAGACAGAGCGGGCTCAAGGCGTCGGCGTAATGGTAGCGGACGGGGCACTTCTCGGCTTACGCAAGGAGGACGGCTTGAGGAGCGGGAGGGGAAGGCCTTGAGATCGCCGCGAGGAGTCAACGGAGGACGACATAGGGGCGGGCGGCGGGGAGGGATTGTGCGCAAAATTGTCTCGAGCACAGGACCCCGACCGGCTCTGCGTCCGGTGGCCAGGTTTGTGTTGCAGGACAAGAACTCGGACATACCCTCCGAGGTACCAAACTTCATAACAAATTACTTATATACTAATAAAAAAAATAAAAAATAATAAAACCCTAAATAAAATACTACACAACTAAATAATTCTTCATCTAAAAGAGATGAAAAATATGATACGTTTTTACAACTCCTTCAGCATTACCAAGTATAATAAACCTTTTTCGTACTCACATTAATATGTAAATTTCGTAAAACGTTCTACGATATCCGTAGAAGTCTCGCTCATTACCAAGAGTATAAGATCCTTTTTCGGTTTACAACTCACAGTTTTTTT
>NW_023655681.1:0-4063 GCF_015228065.2 Penaeus monodon
AATTTCATTTTTTCTTTTACCCTTTTTTTTTCCTTCCTCTTCACTTTAAAATTTTTTAAATTTTTTTATTATTTTTTTTTATTTTTTTTAAAAAATTTTTATTTTTTTTTTTTAAAATTTTTTTATTTTTTTTCCATCATTTAATATTTTTTTTTTTTATTTAACCCTTTTTTTTAAAAATGTTGTTTTTATTCCATTTTTTTTTTATATTACTGTTATAAAATTTTTTGAATTATCTTATTTTTAAATTTTAATTATTATTGTTATTTTTTTTTATTTTATTATTTTTAATTATTATTTTATTATTTATTTTAAATTTTATTTTATTATTTTTTTCATTTATTAATATTATTATTTTTTTATTATTATCTTATTTTTATTAATTTAATTATTATTAATTTTTATTTTATTTTTTTTTTTTTTCTTTATTACCATTATCTTGTCATCTTTATCGTTAGTTTTAATGTGTTTTTCATACAATTCTATCAAGTATTGTTTTTTTTGGTTATGTCTGTTTTGTTATGACTTCCACATTATCCTTTTTTTTGTTTTTCCCACTATAACACCATTTCCCCTTATCAGTTTTATTTGATATTGTTTTTTTATATAATTGTATCATTGAAATTTCATGCATGTCCATTTTTTCGATTACATTTATTTTCATTTCCTCTTTTCCCAAATTTGCTATTTAAAAATTTCCCAACCCTTTTTTCGTTTCTAAAAAAAAAAAAAAAAAAAAAAAAAAAAAAAAAAAATATTATATATTATATAAATATTAATATTATTATATATATATATAAAATATTATTATAAAAAAATTGGCAAAAATAGAAAATTGAAAACAAAATAGCGATGGGAAAATTTGGATTACAAGAACGAGGTTTATTACGTAAGCTTTAAAAAAACGTGATTGAAGAATTATGATCATGTGAATATAAATTTTTTTTAATTTTTAGTGATAGTATTGAACTTTTATTATTTCGTTATCATATTTTTGTTATGGCTATGCTGCTATTTCTTCTATAAAATTTTGCTCCTTCATTTCTCATATCGTTTTTGGCTATTATATCTTTACTGCTTTATTATTAGATGATGATGTAGTAGTGATAGAGAAGAGAGGAGAAAGAGAAGAGGGGGAAGGGGGAGAGAGTTTGTTGTGTGTGTGTGTTTAATTTATTATATTATATTTATTATTTTTTATTATTTTTTTTTGTGTGTTTGTGTGGTGTTGTGTGGGTGGTGTGTGTGGGGGTGTGTTATTTAATTTTATATAATCATAGAAATTCACCCACCACCCAAAAACCGCACACCATCCTTGCCACGCGCGTGGACCCTCCCCGCGGGGGGTTTCCCTCGCCTCCCCGTTTTCCCCCCTTTAAGCACTAACACATATTTATATCTTTCCAAATTTTGCATTTCTCCCCTGCGCCAACGGGGACAGCTTGCAAAAAAATCTTTCGTTTTTTTGGTTACGCTTTTTGTTGCAACATTCAGCAGCACATAGGGACATTCAAGGAAGGTGGAGGGGGAAGGGCGCGGGGGAGGAAGAGAAAAAGAGATGAGAGAAGAGAAAAGAAAAGAAAAAGAGAGAAAAGAGAGAGAGAAAGAGAGGGGAAGAAAATTGAAAATAAAGGGTTTAAAAAGATTTTTTTTGGAGGGCTTTTTCAGAGGAATAAAAGGCGGGGATATGCGCGCTTGCTTTTTTCTGAGTGAGTGTGCTTTGTGCTGCTTTTTAAAAAAATCTGGGCACACACCACACACACCAACACCCACACCACCCCACACACACACCACACATACACACACACACAACACACACACACCAACAACTCACACCCACACACAACACCACACCAACACACAACAACACCACACATACACACACACAAAACACCCCCACCCCACACACACACCCACCTACACACAACCCAAAAAAACATATATGTTGGGGTGTGTGTGGGTTTTGGGATGTTTTGTGTGTGTTGGTGTGGTGTGTGTGGTGTGTGTGTGTGTGTGTGGGTGTGTGTGTGGTGGTATGTGCGTATACACAACACACACACACACACCACACACACACACACACACACCCCCCACCCAATAAATATATATATTATATATATTATATAATTATTATAATATGTTATAACGGGGATAGAACATAACACAATACTATGTACAAAAAAAAAATATAAATAAAATATATTTAAAAAATATAATAAAAAATATTTAATAATATATATATTATATATATTATAAATTTTAATTTTAAAATTATATAGTTTATTGGGTTTTTTTATATACATATATATTAAAATAAATAATATAATTTTATATTAAAATTTAAGATTCTATTTTATTTAAAAATTTTTATTTATATATATTTATTAAAATAATATATAATAAATTTTTTATATATATATTTTATAAAACATATATATATATATAAGGCATATCATACCAACACCACATATATAAACATATATATTAGTATTTTGTAAATTTTAAGTATATTAATAAAATATTATATAAATATATTTTTATACATATATATATATATATATTTTTAAAAATATTGTATAATGAAACACAAACGTTAATACATATGTACGCGCGCTCACCACACATCAATACACCCACACATATTATTATTATATTATATTAAATATATTTAAAAATAAATAAAATTTTTAAAAATATAAAAATAAAAAAATATAATAATATAAATTTTAATTATATTATTTTATTATATATAATTTTAATAAATTATTATATATATATTTTAAATTTTTTTATATTTAACATTAAAATAATTATAAATTTTTTTCCCCCATATTTTTAATTTATATTATTTTTTTTTTTATGTGTAATAATTTTCCTTAAAATTATAATTTTTAAATTTTTATTATAATATAATACTATAAGTAATTAAAACAACCCCCACACACACCAGCCCCCACACCCCACCCCACCACACACCACCCCCAATTTTTTATAGATTATTAAACGATATTTATAATATTATATATATGATATTTTAAAAATAATGTTTATAATTATTTAAATTTATTTTTTTATTTCTTATTTCTATTTCCCTTATTTTTAAATTTTTTTTTATATTATATTTTTTATATTATTTTTTTTTATTTCTTTTTATTATTTATCTATATATTATATATACATTTGTGTGTGTGGTGGTGTGGGGGGTGTGGTGTCTGTGTGTGTGTGGTGGTATTTTTCTTTTGTTTATTAATTTTTTTAAAATTTTATTTTCTAAAATTATTATATACCATTATATTAATATTAAAATTTTTATTATTTTTTGTATTATATATTTTATATTTTTTTAAAAAAATATAAATTTTAAATTTTAAAATAATATATATGGGATAATTTTTATATATTTCTTTTATATATATACCTATTATTTTTTTTTTTTTTTTATTTCTTTCTTCTATATTTTATATATTATATTTAATTATTTGTGGTTGTGTTGTGTTGTGTGTGTGGCGCGCGTACATATGTATATACTGTTTTGGGGGGGTCTTTTAAAAATATTTTACATATTTTATTTTTTATTTTAGTATTATAAATTTATTATATAATTTTAATTTTATTTTTAAAAATACACATAACTATATAACTATGTTATATTATGTGTTGTGTGTGTTGTTATGCATGTAATTAATTAGTTTTATAATCTATATAATATAACAAATATTATAATATATATATATACATATATATTTATTTTATATTCTATATATTTAAAACATTTATTTTAAAATTTTTATAAAATATTATATTTTATATATTATTTGTATTTAACAAATATATTAAATTATTAAAAAAATTATTATATTTTAATTTTTATTTATCTTTTATCTTAAATTATTATTATATTATAATATAATATATTATTATTATATAAAAAATATATTTATATTTTCATATGTTGGGGTATTGTTTTTCGTATATATACATATGTATATTAATATATTATTATTATATATATAATATATTATTTTTTTTTTTTTGTGTGTGTGGTGTGGTTTGGGGGGTTTTT
>NW_023655683.1:0-2500 GCF_015228065.2 Penaeus monodon
TATATATTTTAAATTTTAAAAATATTTTTGGGAAAAAAATTTATATATAAAATATAAAATATATATATTAAAAAGTATTAAATAATAAAAATTTTTATTTTTTTTTTTTGTTTGGGGTGTGTGTGTGTGTGGGGGGTTGTGTTTGTGTGAGTGCTTTTGGTGGTGTGTGTGTGTGTTGGGGTGTGTGTGTGTGTTCTTGGTTTTTGGTGTGTGAAAATTGTATACATATATATATATATATATATATATATACATATATATATATATTTTTATATATATACAATAAAATTATTTTAATTATATATAATTATATTGTATATATTATATATATATTATAATAATATATCTTTATATATTATTTATATATATTAATAATATGTTTTTTTTAAAATATTATATTATAAAAATTATTTATATTTCATAATATATATATTATATATATATATATATAATATATTATTAATAATATATTATATATATATATATTTAAATATATATATAAGAATACATTACACACACACAAATTACCAACACACACCCCCAACCACACACACACACACACACACCACCCACGCACTCACACACACACACACACACAAAACACACACACACCCCACACATATAATATTATGTATTTATATATTATATATATATATATATATCATAAAATTACATAATATATATATATATAATATATATATTATTAAAATTCTCATCCTCATATGTATATTGTGTGGGTAATATTTATATATATATATAATATATATACGTATATGTTATATATTTGTATTATATATTTTATTATATATAAAATATATATATTATGTATATATTTTCCTATTTAAAACCCACACACACCCACCACCACCACCCCAAAACCCCAACACACACACACACATATTATTATTATTATATAAAAAAAAACCTCCCTGACCAGACCAAACCTAGGTCCCCCGGGGTTATGAAACCGGAACCCAGTGCAAAACCAAACCCATCCCACACGACCCACTAAAAGGAGTGGGGAAACTGGGTTTTACTAGCTCCTAACATTCCCTGTCTACTCTACTTGAGTTGACAGCAAGTTTTACCTCACTCCCCGTGGGCCCGGGGGAATTGTTTTTGAAATTCAAATCCTATGTCGATGTCCGAGGTGTATTTTTATGAAAGAGGGAAATAATGAAATGCCGCATTGAATCGAAAAATAAAAACCCCCCTACCGGGACTCGAACCTAGGCACCCCGGGGATGAACCGGGAACCAGTGCAAACCAAACCATGCCACACGCCCACAAAAAGGGAGTGTGAAACTGGGATCTTACAGCCCAAGACCTTTAAACCTGTCTACTCATACTTGAGTAAGACACGAATTTTTTACGCTCACCCCCCGTGGGCACTCGGGGGAAATTGATTTAGAAATTCAATCCTATGTGATGTCTGAGGTGTATTTTATGAAAATGGAATAATGCAATGCCGCATTGATATCGTAAATAACCCCTCCCTACCAGGACTCGAACCTGGGTTTCCCCCGGGGTATAAAACCCGAAGCCATGCAAACCCCAGCCCACACCCACTAAAAGGAGTGTCAACTAGTCTTACTAGCTCCTAACATTACCTGTCTACTCATACTTGAGAAATGAAGCAATTTTACGCTCACTCCCCGTGGGCACTCGGGGAAATTGTTTTAGAAATTCAAACCCTATTCAGATGTCCGGGGGTTTTTTTTTATGAAAAGGAATAATAAATGCCCATTGATATCGATAAAAAACAACCCCCCCTGCCAGGACTAAACCTATCCTCCGGGTATAAAAACCGGAACCAGTCTAAACCAACCATCCACACGACCCACAAAAAGGGATTTGCAACTGGGATCTTACACTCCATAGACTTCCTTCTACTCATACTTGGTATGACAGCGAAGTTTTACGCTCACTCCCCTGGGCACTCGGTAAATTGTTTTTAGCAATTCAAATCCTTTGTCAGATTCCTGGGGTGTATTTTAAAATGGAATAATGAAATGCCGCATTGATATCGATAAAAAACAACCCCCCCTGACCAGGCGAACCTAGGTCACCCCGGGGTATAAAACCGGGAACCCCGTGCAAACCAACCATGCCACACGCCCCCACAAAAAGGGATGTGAAAACTAGGATCTTACTAGCTCCAAAAGACATTACCTGTCTATCATACTTAGTATGACAGCGAAGTTTTACCCACTCCCCTGGGCACTCGGGAAAATTATTTTAGAAATTCAAACCCTATGTCAGATGTCCTGGGGTTTTTTTATGAAAGTGGAAAAATGCAATCCCCCGCAGATATCGATAAAAACAACCCTCCCTGACCGGACTCAAACCTAGTCACCGGGTATAAAACCAAACCCTGTATCGATACAATGCGGCATTCATTTTTTCCCATCTTTCATATAATTAATATATATATATATATATATATATATATATAATATCTGTGGACGAGTGGTTAGAGCACGGACTCATGACTTCCACG
>NW_023655685.1:0-29253 GCF_015228065.2 Penaeus monodon
TAAAAATTAAAAGTTGTTAACATCGATTATTTCTACTCTTAAAATTAGACGGTTGCACATGTATGGTTTACAAGCTGGCCAGGGTGTTGGTGCTCCACATATCGCTCCGCTTTCTAATTCTTGGAAGATACAAAAAGGGCTTCTTTGTGGCAAATAAACTATGGAAGGGAAAATATTTTTACAAGAGTAGTTTTCCTTCGAAATAAGGATGTAATTTATTATTGGTATATTTACCCAAAATGTCTAGGATACATACGTGTGACTAAAAATACACGTTCCATAATATGACTTTCTTCCATTTTGTGGAAACAAATTACCTTTGTCAGCACATCACAGAGCTAGACAGTGATGGTTCTAGCAAAGAGGCAGTTATATGGGTAGGGTAAAGAGAGCCTATAATAGCTTGGCACACTTTCCTGTGGAGTTACTTGATTTACATCTACGATATTGCATTGCACTAATTCATGAACCAGAAATGAAAAAGTAATGTCTCATTGGGGGCGCGTTTTGAATGTGAGATATTTTTTTGTCATGTAGTTGTCGGGGCACCACCTTATGAGTAGTTGATTTCATCTTAAGTATTTCCTTGTACTACAAACACAATCATAATTAAGGAAGTATTGTATTCACATACTATCAGTTACCCGTGAGTATGCTTTTTTCCCTTAGATTTTCCACTCTAAAATTGTTATGTTTATTTTGTAATCGTGTACCACGCTGGTGGTTATTATGCTTTATATTTTTATACTTTATTAGGTAAATATGTGTCTCCCTGTATAATTTACTATTTAAAACTTTCAACTGGTGCTCATATTATCCTTTTAGAAAATGTGAAGCTGTCAGGATGTCGACAGAACCCAGAAAGGCAAAATCATAACTAGATGGTTATCTGGCATCAGTTCTCATGTAATAAATTGGGGAAAGAACATGTAATTAAGAAATAAGTATGTGTGTTTCGGTAACAGCATGAAGACAACTTAATGGGGCTAGGAATAGGGAGAAATCATATGTATGCAAAAAAAAACAGACGGAAAAAGAGACATATGTATGTATATATATTTTATATATATATATATATATATAATATATATATATATATATATATAAATAGTTATATCTATAAATATTTATATATAATATTTATATATTTTATATATATATATATATATATATATTATATATATATATATATGTCTGTATGCATTTTATGCATATATATGTTTGTATGGATATATATGTATTATATGCCCGTATGCATATATGTATATATATGAAAGTTTTTATATATATATATATTTTAATATATAAAAAAAATATAATATATATGTATATTATATATAATATATATTTGTATGTAATTATATACGAATTTGTATATTTTATAATATATATATATACATATATAATATACACACACAACCACACACACAAAACACCACACACACAACACCCACACACCCCCCATATATATATAAATATATATATATATATATATAAAAATATATATATATAATTTTTTTTTTTTTTTTTTTTTTTTTTTTTTTTTTTTAACAGTTAAGGAAAAGTATAATTGATTAACGTATATTTAATACGGCCCCCTCATCCCGCTCTCTCATTCACTATTGAGAGTTTATTTGGCAATGCCACACGTGGATGCCTTCCTAATCAACCGTGGTTGGGCGCGCTAGCACCTGTACCACGGGGGAGGCGATACCTGCGTTTGACTTCTCAAGGCGATATGTCGTTTTCCCCCCCGCCGTGAGATCGGGTTCGTGTGTGTGTGTGTGAATGTATGTGTGTGTGAGTGTGGGGGTGTGCGTTGTATGTGTGTGTGTGAGTTGTGTGTGTGTGTGATTTTGAGTATGTGTATGTGAGCGTGTGTGTGTGTGATATGTGTGCAGTTGGGTTGTGGTGTATGATGTGTACATACACACATTTTTTATAAAAATATATGTTATATAAAAATATGTATATAATATAATATATATAGTATATATATACATTACATTGTATATATTATATATATAATTATATATATATAATTTTAAAATATATATATATATATAATATGTATATATAATATATAAAATTTTTATTTTATAATATATATATATATATATATATATATATATAAAAATTTTCTTGTGTTGGGGTGTGTGTGTGTGTGTGTGTGTGTGTGTGTGGTGTGTGTGTGTGTGTATACATATACATACATTGGACACAACAACACCCCACCACACACCACACACACACACACACCCCCACTCACTCACACACAACCACCACACACACAAACACACACACACACCACACATATATATATATATATATATAATATATATTTTATATATATATTTTATGTTTGTATATGTGTGTGTGTGTGGTGTGTGTGTGTGTGTGTTGGTGTGTGGGGTGTGTGTGGATGTGAGTATTGTATGTGACGTTGTGTGTGTGAGTATGTGTGCAAATTTCGTGTAGTATGATTATACTACACAATTTAATATTATATATATATTATATATGTATATTTTATATATATATATATATATATGTATATATATACATAACATATATACTACATATATATGTATATATATATATGTATATATATATCTATATTATATCTATTATATAAAATATATATATATATATATAATGTGGTGTGTGTGTGTGTGTGTGTTGTGTATGTGTGTGAGTGTGTTTGTTGTGTGTGGGGTGTGTGTGTGTGTGTGTGTGTGTTTGTGTGTTGTGTGTGTGTAAACTGTCACCTGGAGGTTACTGCTGTGGTTGAACATCACTTGGGTAATTTTAAAGTCTCAGTCGAGTCAGCTCAGCTGACACGCACTTTATCGCGTCGGCATTAGTCGGCACTTGCCGAATTCCCTTATATTCATACCCCGGGGCAAGGCTCAGTTTAGGTAAAAAAAAAATAATAAAAGATAAATAAACAAGACATAAATAAATAAATAGACAAAGAAATACTCAAAAAGATAATAGATATATCATATAATTCCTATACTAATCAACACCTGATGCAGCTCTTGATCCCTTTCCACATATACATGTTAATACACTTACTGCAACAGGGCTTAATAAAATATAACAATGAAAAAAGAAAATAACACTTGCAATACAAACTGCTGGACTAACAACCAAAACATCTACACAGCAAAGAGCTGAAGCCCCCTAAAATTTAATCTTCAGCCTTCCTTATTTTCTCCCTGTCCTTGTTCTGTTGTCTTAGATTTTTTCTAGACTCGCTCTGCAGTCATCTTCCTTAGCTTAGCTCAGCTTCGCATATCCGACTTATCTTTTATCTTAACCGAGATCACGAACGCATCAACTCTAAGCACTCTGCCATAGCAGCAACACTGGACTGCCCATCCTTAGTTGATTTGGAAGCTTCTACTGCTGCCCAGTAGAACTCCACTTCACATCAACACCCACCCCTAGCTGGGTGTTGTAGGTGAAGTTGGAACTCATATTCAGTCCAATCACTCCAAAGAGATCAGCCCACCAGTCATGTAATAGATACCAAACCTATCTAATACACGGGGAAAACCCGGAGTGAAGCATCATGTTATTTCGTTCGCTCGATTAGCTCACTCACTGAAGGGAGTACCGTAGCAGCCGCGACCCGCAACCAACACAGTGAGCTCCACATAATTCCCATGTTTGTTCGCGCCAGGTCCAACAGCCTTCCCCCTCGCTCTCTCACCAGCAGACATTCTCGAAACTTACGGCTGAGACCTGACTGGTTGACACGGGACACATCGCGGCTCTCCCTTGTTCCCGGTTCGCTGAGACAGTTTCCGAGTATTAAGCTTCAGGATCCAGCTTAGCGTGCCTCCCTTTAAGGTGCCTTAGAGTTGCCATTCTTTTGTTTGGGACTGGGATGGCAGACCATCCATGACTGCCATTTTAGAAAACTTTCCTATAGGAAACCAAAAGTAGGTAGGAGCCCTCCTATTTGATGCCTTCAGCCACCTTACCCCGTTCTTTTTAAATTAGCGCTTGCTAGACTGAACCTTGAGCCGTCAATATCATCCATGACCATGGGCCATGTCATAAAATTGTCATATGCTGAGAGGCCATCTCTTGTGAGTGGGTCTCCCGAAGATCTTCAAAACTCACTGAGGTCGCAGTCACACATCTCTTTAGATCCACAAAGGCTTCAAGGTAACAGTAGCCAAACCTGAACAACTGGCCCCATTCCTTTCGACCGCAGATCAAGGAAATTGAAAGATCAAGGCTTTTCTTCCGTCCCCTCTCCGGAAACGAAGGCAAAATGCACGGTCGTGCTAAAAAGATCGACAGGACATCCTTCCACGATCGTGAGAGTCCATCTGCCAAGAAGTATCCACTAAGAATGGTGTCACTGTCCTTGACGTTTATAAGCCTCCCGAGTCACAAATCGTTAAGATTCGTTTTATACCCGAGGGGAAGCCCAGACACCAGCATCGGTCCCAACCTACAATATACCCCCAAGTGCTTTATCCACATCGAGCAATGCCTTAAAACTGTTACAGGTATGAACACAATAAGCAAAAATCACCAAACACAGAGATGCTCTTGCTGCGGTGGCGAAGGTCGCACGTTGCAGTTAGCGAATCCTGCCCCAACGGAAGGAAATACTTATAGCAAAACAAACCCAGTTTAGGAAAACAAGAACACTGCTCCTTTCATACGCCACAACAGCCGCCACACTTCTCCCCAGATAGCATCACCCAGACCACCTGCATCTACTTCCAGGTCAACTCGGGCCTCCAACTCCCCCATTTTTAGGGAAAACAAGAAAACTGCTCCTTCGTAAACCAAATACTGCTAAAAAGCTTCCCCATACTAGTGCACCCGACGACCTGCATCTACCTCCAGGACACCTCCCCAATTCAACAACACATTCACACTTAACAGAACCCTAAAATACAAGCCATCTTACATGTACTCTCATTGCTGCTAAATACAATGCAAAGAAATTCGCAACATTGTCCCTATCATGTTACAAAGAATGGCTTCCCCAGCATTGTTGTCCCGAGGAGATCTTCCTGCAACCTCGTTGTCATCATATGGATGACACCATTCTTGACGACGAGAGTAACGGCTCGACGTCGAAGCCGTTCCCGAAGCCGAGGAAGAGCTCCTTCTCCCCTTGGAGGGAGTCCTTGTCATGCTCCCTTGTAGGGGGCGTTTTGGGACAGCGCGGAAGCTTGGGAATTGGTCTGCCCATTCCCAGGACTTCCGCCTGTGTCCTTTCTCACAGGACTCTTTCCCTGACCTCGAAGAACCATCAATCGAGGTTCGGAACCCTTATATAAAGTATAAAACGTCCCCCTGACCTGTTTTCGAAGTTGTTTTACTCAAATCTTAAACAGAGTAACAATGTTTGATGGGACTTATCTATTCTAAGAAAACACTTGACTAGGTGGTATCTCGAAGACCACAACCTTCTCTCACACAAACTTCCGGCTTTCGCTCACATTGCTCGATGCAGGGTGAACTCACCATCATCAAAAACAAAATAAACAACATCAAAGACTGACGACTAAGACTGTTCTTGTCACAAAAGATGTTGAGCGAGTTTGAGGGCACGGTCCCGGCATATTGGCCTGAAGTACAAGCTGTGCACTAAAATTAACCTTTCCACTTTGATTAAAAGCTGCTCTGCAGTTTTTTTCGATGATCGAAACTAAAATTAAAATTTCTAAACAAAATTTCAGGCACCATTTCAATGCACGCTGGAGTACCTCAGGGCAGCATACTCAGCCCTACACTTTATACATTATACACAAATAACCTTCCAACCCCCCACCACAACTCACTATCTTCTCTGCTGATGACTGTACCACTTAGCTCGACAACTATGCGCTTTCAGGTATCGTTCAGCGCATTAATGACGAACTCGACACCATCCTCGAGATGGGAGTATAAAAGACGTATCAAGACTAACGCGACGAAAAAAAATTCTCTTTGTAAGACCATGGAAACTTCCTCCTTATGACAACAGATAAACCCCAACCCTTCGACAGGGCTACAAGCACCTCTACAAGTTAGATCCTCTTGTACCATCTCTTGGCTTAACCTTTTTATACCTACTTTTGATTTCATTTGCATATCAATTCAAGCCGCCTTGGCAAGAAAATCCCTTTCATTGACTTTATCGATTTAAAGTGCAGTCCCCTGCATGAAGCTGCACCTATACACAACACTGATCAACCTCTCCTCACATACACACCACTTGCACACATACACTAACAAAAGCAAACCCCACTTGTTCAAATAAAGCACTCAGATGGATGTATATGATAGATTGGGATTGGTTAATTACAACATCTGAACTTCACAAGGATGCTTCTCTGCTTCCTCTGAACATCGAGTGGTGTAAGTTGTAAACAAACCGACATACTCCGTGCTTGGCATAATGTTTGGCGGGACTAGACTCAACACCATCTTTCTTTGGGCCATGATCTTTTTTCTTTGGGCATGTGACGAAGAAGTGGATGCAGTTTTTTAGGCTCAGTTGCATCCTTTGAAGCCCACTCCTACTGCTTCTTTTTCACCTCTCCCCTTTTCCAATCCCTTGTATTATTCAGTTTTTGTTTTGTGTTCTCTCATTCTCATTCTTTTTTTTTTTTTTTTTTTTTTACATATTTTGTTGTAACCTTTTAATTTCTTAATTTTAAATTTAAAACCTCCGTTTTGTCACAGCCCTCACATCCCTGCTTTTAAATACCTTCACCTGACGCTTCGTGCCCGTAATATCCTTTGCCATAGCATGGGCCCAACATCCTATATCCTTACCCCACCATCCCACGGTTTTCGGTTTCCCGGCATGTGACCTTGCTGCTAGTACTCGGCCAGGATTATAAATCCTTTGTCGTAAGAATTTATGTGAGCCGAGGGAAAGGGAAATGTCATGGCCGTGGTATCCAATCGTGATGCTGCCGACAAAGGGGAACCTTCTGTTGACACCGGCGGGAATGGCCAGCCCCAGATTAGCGACCATCTCTGAGCTTCAACAGCATAGGTTTGCTGAGGGATAGCTCTGGAAAAGCCAGAGTACACTGGCAGATGGCGCCTAAACTGTTAACTTTTATCCAACCTCCCTGGTTTGCTGAAAAACCAGCTGTTGTCGCTATAAAAGGGGTCCCGGCCGCGCGCCCCCCACCGACTTCCCACGAGAACGCCGGGCGCACGACCTCCAGTGTAGGCCCGCGCTCAATGTTGTAGCGTACTCGTACCTTACACACCGAGAGATGGCCGGCAGCCTTCCCATGCTTTTGGGTTTAACCGAAATGCCACTTGTGGTGAAGGACTATACCTCCCTCTGTGAGGTGTTACAGCCTTTGAGTAGCTTTTCACTGGAGAGGGAGGAAAAAAGGTTCCAAACAATGATGCCTATCCTGTAGGTGAAAGGCATCCCCTCTGGTCTCTCTCCAGGGGTTCACATCTACCCACGTGTTGCCCTGCGTGGCATCCCTGTGCGCTGTGGAGATGAGAGTCCTGGTGGTTGAGTGATGCCCTACATGGGAGTACTCCCTGTGGCTAGCAACGCCTCTTTGGTCCTATTTCTAGCAAGACGGGTGGTGTGATCTTGGCTTGGCAGATCAGTCGGGGGTTCTCTTCAAGAGGCTAGGGTCAAGCAGTCAATGTGTGTTGGCACTCACCAACGAGGTCCCGTGATGGTAGTGGTGGTACAATGCCATTGCCTGCATATATCCTCTTACCACCCCTGTGGTGTTAGAAAATAGATTCCCCTTATGGACTCTTTGGTGGTGGAGTGGGGGTGTGAGAGGATAAAATAATGCTATTCTGGGCACGGCATTTCAAACCATCACAACAAAGAGAAAATGCAAAGCAGAGGTGACTCTGTGAGAACCTACTGCTAAAAAATGGATACAACATCAGCCAAACAACATGGGTCTCTGTCCACTAGACTGTCCAGCAGGAGAGGACTCTCGTGCTGGCCTCCTCCCAGGCCAGCAGGCAAATCAAACAAGACCTCTAAAGTAAACCCCTCAGACATCCTCCCTGATCCAAGATGGGAGCATAAGCTTCAACCAGCCGAAACATGGAGCTCCCACAACCACAGCCCAGAACTTAAAACCGGAAGGGCGGTCCGAAAACAACACAGGATGAAGACAGACTCTGAGTGGTGATTCGACCCCCTAGGCCGTTTTCCAACAGTTTAAGGTGTACCTCTAAACCTGAAGGCTTTGATAATGCCTACCAACTGATAAGCACAGTGGAGATGTGCAGCAAAAAAAAAAATTCTTGGTGTCAGTCAGGGTTGTCAAAGGACCAGGGCAATTCATTATCATGCCCAAAGACCAAAGCTACCTGAATTTCCTGCAAGAAAACCAAGGAGTCTTAATGATGGAGTGTGTGTATCTTTGTCACTCAAACATCCCGACGATAGGAGACAGTTCAAGATGCGTGTGACTTGGCTTCTCACATCATATTGATGGGAGGCTCCCGAAATGTTGAACGGGAGAGCCTTAACCAAGCAAGTCCTGGGGGACTGAAAGGAGCCCCAATCACTATCCTTGATCTGGTAATGAAGGCTCCTTCAGCCTAATAACATGTACCAGAAACACTTCGGTGCTTATGTGCCAAGTACAGTCACAACAGGCAGCTTAGGTGTCCCAACTGTTACCAAGGGCTATTTTGCTGGAGCCTAGCTGCTCTGCCAGGAAAGGAGGCGTTCTTCAGGCGAACAAGAGTTGCTAAAAGTGACCTGTTCCTGCTCCCCCCAGGCACACCATATCAAAAAAAAGAGAAAAGATATTCCCGCCCTCCAAGAGGAAGGAAGCCCCTTCCACAGATCGACACTAGATATCCCCAGATAATAAAGGAGTTTCCCATAAATTTTAAAATCGCGAAAAAAGAACCACAGAACTAAAGGTTCCAAAGAACACTGGCAAAGGCACTCACAAGAGGACGACAACTCCTCTTTGACTGACGAAGATATGACTATCCTGTTGACTGCTGTTGTTACTGCAGTAGCAACAGCCTTGGGGAGTCGAACCATTCCTAGCCAGTGAGGAGCTGAAGGAAGTCACGGTCGCCATGAAGGCATGAACCCAGACTGTTGACAGTCCTGACAAAGGGAGGTACAAAACAAAAATCCAACAATATTCAACATAGATTGCTGGTATGCAAAAAAATTCATTAATTAGATTTTAAAGAGTATGTTATCAGAAATTTTTAGTTATTATTGTTATAACAAAAAATCAGATCAAGCATTGATTTTAAATATTGTTATATGTATTTGTTGTATGTATAATATTATTTTATTCATTATAGAGTTTATTTTAGGTTTTGTTATTTAACGTTTGTATAGTTTTCATGAATTTAACAAAAAATCACTAGCATGAATTATTAAATTAAATAGAAGATATATTTATTGGTAATCTAGAACATGTATAATTTGTTCATGATTAATATAGAATGTATAATGAAATTTATTTCTAGATATTTACACAACATTAAACACCGCACCAAGCGAACAAAAAAAAAACCTCCGAAGACAAACAAACCAACAAACACCATTTATGAATCTGTTTGAAATTCAATCATATATTTAAGATGAGTACTCATAATTTGAAATTATTATATAATTAACTTCAAATAATGGCTTTATACTACTAGACAGATATGGTTAAGAAGGATTTTATGAACATTTTGAGTGTATATTGGCATATTGGGGAATATCAACAGCACATACCTATGATAGTACAAATATATATATGATCATGATAAGTATATTTATATAAAAAATGTAATCAATATGCTTGGAGAGAGTGCTGTTAGCTGTTGTAGTTAACGTTGGGTGTAAGAGTTGGAGTATGTACAGTATTCTAACTTACCGCTTATGTGTGGGATGGGATAGCAACTTCGTGTAATAACTCGAGGTGGGAGTTCAAATTAATGATAGTCTATGAGTCACTGTAGTAGAAGTAGAGCTATGAAGATACACTGTCATACTTGAATCATTGATATGTATATCACAGTATAGTATGACATCAGGATACATGAAGCGTGAAGCAGATAGAACTATGGCATATGTTGTAATACTGTAGTATATTCATGAGTTGCAATAGTATCGATACATGTGATAGATTATATATTAAATTACAAGATATTCTAGATACAATATGAATTCAATATAACTTGATATGTTAAAGTTATCAAGCTTAATAAGTATATCTATATAATTAGTAATTATAACATATAGTATCATGATGGTATAATATATAATTGAGTATGAATATATCAAGGTATAAAATTCTATAACACTTGTATGCATTTCTAATGTGTACAGTTTCAAACTATATTAGAGTTAGGATTAATTTATGATTAATTCATTATTTAAGAAATTAATGAAAGTATTATGCCAATAATACATTGGACCAAGAAATAGCAAATATGACACAGATGAGACATCGAAAATACACTAGATAAATACACCAATACTGAAGATCTGATATAGAATAAGTCCAAGAATCTATAATTAGAATGAATGATATATAATGATAATGAATAAGACGAATGATAAGATAATATACTATTAAATGACATTAAAAGAAATCATATATCACGAATTTGGCAGAATTGATGGATTATTATAAAAAATCATATATAAATAAATTACATTATAAGTCCCGATAGTTATGCACCTGAATGAACACACACAAGGAATTTTCAAAAAGGTTACTCCACTATCTAGTTGACCAGCCACTCCTGACCACAACGACCTATAGATACGGCTACGTTACATTAGTCGCAAAATCTTTATCATCTTAAGAATGATTACATGTACATTTAAGAATCATGATGTATGATATTATGTTATGTCTAGACATGATTGTAACACATTGTATGGTAAGTGTAAAAAGTCACTTTATTGACACCTCAGGGTTGGGCCTTACATCAGAATATTACTATCTCAAAAAATAGTAATAAAGTTATAGACCCTAAATTAAAGGGGTGGTTTCCCCCTTTTATAGCTTGTAAGAGAATAAAATACTAGCAAATACCGGCAAATAAGAGACGGAACCATTCTTGGAGAAATTTGAGACCCAGAACTAAGTGAATTCTACCCATGCTTAAAGGGGAACTCAGTGAGGGGATAAACCAAATTTAGGTTAAAATAAAAACCAGACCTTAACTACATTTTGGATCTGTAACATAAATTCCGAAAGTTGTAGCTTAAAAGGCTGACAAATTAATGGTTCTCATTAAAACCGCAACCTGAAATCAATCCTGCATGATTCATCTTTAGACACTTAGTGATGACGGGTTGGGTTATCAACACCTGACAGGAATTGAGATCTAGAACTTCCCCTTAACCCTATACCTTATTTTTTCCTCAAACCGGGAAATCTTCAACCCCTTAATGTCAACGAAACAAAGTGTCACACTAGTACCTGAAACCAAATGTAAAGACCTTAGTGGATTGGGGGGAAAGGACTTATTTTTGCAAATTTGTCCAACTGGACAGGTTTCACAAGTAGCAAATTAAATAAAGCATAAGGCCCTGGACCATCTGAGTAGTTATTTATGAAGAATTTTGGAGGTGTTAGGGGAATTACAGGAAGGGTCAGGGTTAAAAAGCACTCCTTAAAATTTGACCCTTCAAGGTCTTTGAATTCTCAGAGCCCTGGGGTTTGAGGAATTGGAACAAGAAAGCTATAAAAATGTGCAGTCCGGGATTCAAGATAGCTTTTTCTCTCCAATGGTTTAGTTGCCACCTGTCTTCATTGACCCCAGGGGTTGGGCGAAATGCGTATTAATGAAGGTCCATAACGGTTACGTTTCCTGAGAGCACAACAAAACCTAAGAATTAATGGGGTTATCGGGCTTCCATAAAGGGTTTACAGAGGCAGGTGTTCAAGGGAAGGAAAGGCTGTACAATAAGGTCAGGTTGTGATTGGGTTTACTTGGAAAAACCAATGGTTCCTCTGGCATCCTGGTTTCAAGGAACAGGATCATGGCAACTCACCGCGGACCCAAACCCAAAATTGCTTTCCCGTGGGGCGGTTACGGGGGGGCCAACCCGGGGGCCAGGCTCCCCAAGAGTATGAGGGCCCGGATTTAAGGGGGCGAGGGTAAAGGGGGGTCATTCCCTGGCTGGGGAACTTGGGGGGCCTCGTTTGGACCGTTAAAACCCGGGGTTTTTTTAAAAGGGGGGGCCCCCCTTTTGGCCCCCTTTGGGGGCCCCGTAAGGGGGGGTTAAGGCCCCGGTAAAATGGGGGCCCTTTGGAGGGAGGAAAAAGGGAAATGTAAATTTGGGGGTATTTTTATACCTTTTTGGAATTTTTAGTACATATTCAGTCGAGGTAGCGCATTAGGTCCCGCGACTGCCATCATTACTGTTGATAGGCTACGTAATTTCCTCATTACCCACGTGGTGTTGGGAGAATTTTGAGCCAACTATAGCTTCCCAGTTGGACTCCATGGTGGGTATGGGGGGTACAGAGAAATGAAGAATTCAGATTTGTATGAGTACTACAAAATTACATAAGATCTAGCTCTCTCCCTGATGGAGCTTGACGCAATCTCTGACATCCCTCTGGAACATCACATGTTGTCACTCTGGAGCCTTTCCGTTTCCAAAGGGCACACGAATGGGAATCGTAAGGTCCGGCGCTCCCCTAAACCAGGTTAAGAAGGGGAAAAGTCTCCTCAATCACTAAGGAAATCTACCTGGTAAATATGAGAATATTGCATATAGTAAGCTAGCCAGTACGAAAGACCCATGATGGTGTATCAATCCATGGATCTTGATATTTTTGAAAGTACAAGGAAAATAGTTGAGGTATGCAACTGATCACTCGCATCCACCCCACAGCGAGATGGTAGCCTGATAGTTGAGGTTTCGTCCCAGATGAGACGTGACCGTCTGAGTGCGATACTGCAACAGCCCTGGGGCTCAATTGTTCATGTTCTCCTCACAAAAACCCAATCAGTGTAAGGATGTCTTTCCCGAGACTTGAGGAGGTATTCGAGGAGAAAACTGTTAGAGGAACTCGAGAATTTTAATGTAGTCTGTCAGTGGCAGTAAAACGTTGTAAGAAGAAAGGTTGACGGGTTTGGAACAGTCTACACCAGCCTCTTCTATTTTTAATACTAGTGGTCCTTCCAGAATCAGTTAAGTTGGCATGGTTACACCTCAAGGTAAAGCCATATGTGCCACACCTATGCGGTGCTTCACTGCCAGGGGTTAGGGATGGAGCCAAACTCTTGCACGTTTTAAGGAAAATGGACAACCAATAAAGATGTGTAAAGTGTGGTACGAAGGTCAGTCAAGATGATGACAAACTGTCCAGGTCCAATATGCTCGTACCCCATGCAAAGAATCCATGAAGCTTCTTCCAAAGCAGTTGTAAAAGGTACACAATTGAGAAAGAAGTATTGATATAAGGAGCAAGGAGGAAGTTAGTTTTCAGGAGGCAACAGCGACAGTGCCCGTGTGCATGTTTGCACAGACAGCGCTAAATCCTTTGCTTCGGTTCTGGCTTCCTCTCCTTCCCCAACCTTGCCCTCATACTTCTTACACCACACACTCCTGGCCACTTCTATTCAAACCTCTTAGTCCCCAATTGCTGAAACGCCTCTGGTGAATCCTCCAGAAACGGAGTAGGAGTGAGGGTCTATTGAGGAGACTCCTCTCCAAAGTAAGGTCTTTGGAGCCATTCAGGTGAGGCCCAGAGGCCTTCAATGGTGACAGCCCAGCTGCCACCATATCCGCAGGGGCCTCCGCTGCTAGCAGAATGCCCCTGAAGCAACAGGCTCGGGTTTGCCCTTTGCCAGGTCATAAGAATCCGAGGGCTGTTTAAAGACTCATTTCAAGGTGGGGTTCTTTGGTAGCCGGTCAGGAAGGGCTCAGGGTCCAAAAACGGTGACAGCTCCAGCTGCCAGCCACATCCACCGGGGCCTCTGCTGTAGGCAGAATGCCCTGAAGCAAAGGCTCAAGGTCAGTCTGTACCCAGGCAAGGAAATCCTGAGCCATGTTCAAAAGAAGGCTTGTGGAAAACTAGTTCCACGGTAAACAACCCCTCAAAAGGACTTCCTAAGATCCTGGAAGGAAAGGGACAGCTAAAGGTGTAGGGCAAAACCTTGACCACAGGTGCTGCCAACACCTTATGAAAAAATAGTTTAAAGAAGCTGGTACCCTAATTCAAAAATGGAACTGTCAGGGGAAATTCATGCAAAATGGGAAGAACTGCAACATCTGATAGCTTCATATAACCCACGTTGTGTATGCTACAAGAGAATTTATGACCATGGGAAAAATATCGATTTCCCTGCAGGAGGATTCCAAATTCAAGGCCAGGGACTTTTTGCTAATGGACCTCATGGAGGAGTAGTAAGCAGTACTGGTACGTCAGAGATATTCCTTTCCAGGCATCCACCGCAGACAACACTGCAGGTGTAAGCTGTGAGAATAGGCCCTTGGACACGACTCTTACACTGTTGCACTATACTACCTTTCCGACCACATAATCTGAACATTAAATGATTGGAAAAAAATCTCACTGAGCAGTGCCACATCCAATTTCTACTCTTGGGAGATTTAAATGGTCAGGGACAGCACCTCTGGGCGACACTTTGTGCAACCCTCGAGGAAAGGGCCTTGGAATAGTCTGTCCTAAGAGTAGATGCAGTTTTATTGAACAGGACACTCCCACACATTTCCAAAATTCAAACTGGGACAGATTCTCCAAATAAGAGCCTTCAATTGTTCACATGATTCACAGAGAATTTCACTGCAGGTTATGGAAAAGACTTAACATGGAAGCAACACATTTTCCCAATCTTTTGGAGGAGGTTGAAGGGTGTATCCAGCCAATGGAGTGCAGAGAGAGGCGACTTCTGAACAGCGGAATGGAATCTTTTCGATCAACTGCAGTATTGCATGGATCGTGATATGATTTCCAGTGGTTCAAGATGCTGTTAATCACTTCACATCACGAATCAACCTGCAGCAGAAGCATCCCATTCCCAAAAGTAGTGGGCCCTACCGTCGATCCACGGTACACATGGTATGGGTCCCTGATGAAATGCCAACAAGCCTGTCAGAGCAAAGCAAAAGCTGCATAAGGCAGTTGGAAACGACGCCCCAGGATGTACACCTTGATCCAGACAAAAAAGACCCGAGCCAAGGCCAGGCGAAAGTGCCTCAAGGAGCCAGACGGCGTCAAGGAGACAGTAGTCTCCTTGATTAACTCTGGACCCCCTTAAGCATGGGTATGGGACAAGGTGCGTAAAGATCGCTGGAAAAGAGCACCAATCACTGTCACCACTGCTTTGAAGATGATGCATAAATCATCACAGATAAAAAAAAGAGTGTGCTAATGAGCCAAGTGAAATCCACATGACCAGGGCTTAGACGCACACCTTTTCCTCCGATACATGGACCCAGGCATACTTATACACTTGCTACAAGAGATTCCATGCAACATCACTTGGGTTCCCAATGAATCAGCGAACCGACACCACCTAGGTCGTTTCTCATTAGGATCTGCAGCATGACACTTCCATACAACTTGCCATTTTGCCGCAAAGGAGATGGACTCTGCTTTGCAGCTCTGCTCGACTATAGACGACCCCATGGAACCAGCTGTACGATATCCAACCGAAAGATGCATACTCACTTGCAGAGAGCTCCAAGAAGTTCTTGTTGGACTATCAATAGGATATATAGGAGGAGGGTACAGTGCCATTACCCACACTGGAAAAACAGAGTCATAATCATTTCCTGTCCCTAAAACCTGGCACAGGCCTCGGATTGGCTTCCACACACAGGGAAGTACAAGACCAATTGACCCTCACCAGGCGCATCTGCAAGTTGTATGGAGAAAAATGGTAAACTCAGGTTGACATGGCTGACTCGAAAAGACGAAAACCGTGCATGTACTCCATATCCAATATGGTTTAGAAGATTGAGATCGACCACAGATGCACTGATCTCTGTAAGATGGACAACTGTATACAGAATTCCTTCGCCACAGCGACGTCAACATGTTACGCATGTCTTCCACACAAACACAAAGCATGATACGACTTGGAAGCATGGCATACTCAAGAAGTGTATGGACATTGGTTTAAGAGGAGCGTGTTACCTACCTTCATACCAAAACTTCCTGCTAAAAAGGAGAAATTAAAGTGCGGGCGAGAAACAGTTCCTACCTAACGTGGAAGATCAGCCTGGAAGGGCGTACCCACAAGGGAGTGTCTTAGTTGTCTGTGACCCTGTTTGCCATCACTATAATGACATTGTAAAGGTTCCCTTCTCCTGTTCCAAGTTCTGTTCTCAACTGTAATCTGTATGTGGATGGACTGTACACTGTAACTGCTCAGGAGGAAGCTCACAGGATGTGCAAGGACACATGCAAGCAGCAGTAAATAGGTTGTACAGTGGACAACATATCATGGGTTAGTCAAAATTTTCACCAAGCAAAGACCATGGCTATGCATTTCCACAAACGAGGAAATTCCATTCCTTTCCCTCTATTTAGGAGCAAACCCCACTGCAATTGTCAGAGTCGCAGGGTGAAGTACATTGGATCTAATTTTTTGACTCAGGACTAATTGGTGTGCGTCACATCAAAAACAGTGAAAGAGTAAAGGCACAAAAGCACTTAGTATTTTGCTGGGGTTCAGTTTCACAATCTATCTTGGGGTGCAAGACCGCACAACGCTTTGCGGCTAGTACCGAGCGCTTATTCAGTAATAGTAAGCTTGGATAGGGTATGTGAAGCTTATTCATCTGGAACCCCACTGTTCTCGGATGTTTAGACTCGTTTTCATAATGAATCTACTCCCCCCCTTTTTTTTTTTTTTTTTTTTTTTTTTTTTTTTTTTTTTTTTTTTTTTTTTTTTTTTTTTTTTTTTTTTTTTTTAATGGGGCTTCAGGTCTTCACCTGTGGGAGTCCCTTCTGCTGAGGAGTGGAGAAACCACCTCTTTCATTACACGAGATACAATGAATCTGATTTAATACACGCAGACTACAAAGGGATTTCAGATTCCTACATCCAAATGGTTTTCAAAACCCCACTTGAGGATAGATGAGCCTATGGTAGGAGAATGAGGAATCTTGTGGAAGATACTATTTAAATCTTCTCTAAGGTTCTGGCTGTTGGAATTCCCCAATTTACCACCTTGGACTAATCAAGTCGAGCGGATTTAAGTCGGGAATTGGGAAAGGGGAGATATCCGAAGCAGAGCAGAGAGAAAATTTCGCAGCACATTTCTAGAATACCGGGATCAGATGCAATTTGATACAGAGTTCAAAATCTGAAAAATGGCGTGGGTTTTGCAGAGCAGTGAGCAGAAGGAAGGAATTGGCATCTGGCAGCCTTTTCTTCTAGCAGCCTCGATCTTCACTGCAGAGTACATGCCATCCGTACAGCAGTGAAGATGACTAGAGATCTTATGAAACCTTCTGTTGTGATATATTGTGACTCTCGTATGTGCCTTGCAGCAATCAAGAGCTTAAACTCATCACATCTAGTATTGAGCGAGGTTCAATTGCTTGCACTGAGTCAGCACGTAAAAAGATAACTCTATGTTGGGGTGCCAGCACATGTGGTATCAGGGGGAATGAGCGAGCTGATCAGAAGGCCAAGGCAGCTGCGTTCAGCCTTGTGATGCCTTTCCTCTCCACCAACCGACCTGCAAAACCCAGCATCAAGAAGTGTCCTTCGTGATAAATGGAGGGAAAAATGGGAGGCATAACCCTAGAACCAAAACTGCCGAGACATTAGAGATGAACTGGTCACGTTGGGCACAGCATCCATCCCAACCGAAACGTGGAAGTTGTATTAACAAGACTAAGAATCGGGCACCACAAGACGACTCCATGGCCAATGATGGCTTAAAAATGAGCCACTTTGTGAATGGATGCAAGAGCCAGTTAACGACGCAATGTAGTGAAAGATGTGAAACATTCCAGACCAAAAGACGGGATTACTTGTCTCCCCATATACACTGAAAAATGTATTGGGAAGCTTGTGACATAGAGGGTCTTATTAAATTTCCTTAGGAGACTAATATTGTCAATAATAAAAACTCAATTATGGCATATGTTTATGCAAATCATTTTATCGCACTTAGAGCATTAATATTATGTTTGATTTTTAATGATTTTGTTATTTGTAAGCTATTTATTGATATTTTTAAGTTTAAACATTTAAGATTTCTACGTTAAAAGGTATTCGCCGCTAATGACCTTAGCTGTTGACGCGGCAGATAATTTTAAATAACAATCAATCTTCCGAGTGGGGATGGTCAAAAAAGGTGATGATTGGGAAGGTTGTATGGACAAAGCTGGAACCCGTTCCAAGAGCTGCCAGAACAGACAAAGTGGGATGCAAGACAGAGTGTGGTGGAAGGAACAGGGCAAGGTGTAAAGAATCGGACGATTCTGTACTCTACTCGTACTTACACCTTGCCCGAATTCCTAATATGATGAACAGTGAAGGGACTTTTGGCCATAGTAGGTGAGGTATGTTTGAAAACATGGACCTCTTGGACTTTGGCCAATGTAGTAATAGACGTCATGTTGGCCGGACAATCCCGATTTGTAAACACATGAGCAAAGCGGCGATATGGGACCCTCAGAAATGATTAGCGGTGGTCCCACAGCAACTCAGCAAAGGAATCATTTCAAGTATCTTAGTAAAAACTTTATTTGCACGTCGTGACTGCAATATTATGTCTTAAAAAAGGACAATATGGCGGCCATCACTTGGAAAAACCGACCGCAATTGTGAATTCAGAGGCAGCACTTTTCTCAAAAATATAATACAAAATAAAAAAATTATGCCAAATTTTCATGCTTGTATATCAAATGAAGGATTGGTATTCACTTATCTGCCCCCACTAAATAACACAAGATGGTTAAAGACAAAAACAGGATTGGAGAATTTTGGGCATATCTATATCTGGCTTTAGCAAAAACACAAAAACAAAATTCAAACACCACCTCAGAGATGTTACAAAATCATTTGACAAAGTCTGGCACCAGTGTAAAATCATCAGTACTATAACTCATCTTTCCACACCGACAAGTAGACTAGTGAGTCAATTTTCATTGATGACAGAAAAAGAAAAATTAAAGCTGAAACACAAGGAGTTGGTGTTTGAATTTCCTGCTGTTAGGAGTGCGGGTAATCACAGGTAGATTATTTCGCACTGCTGGGCATAATCTATACCATCATCCTTACCGGCAAACTACATCTATCTAGTGCTGATTATCATCACAAAATTATATGTCAACCCTCACCTAAAGTTAACCTTTCTGCTTGACAATTGATAGAGTAATGGTATCATTAACCATTTTGAGAGGCCTGGAAAATTAAAAAACCGACATGACAAATTTCTTAGAATACCAGTTGCCAGAAAACCAAAACTAGAACCCTTGATCGGAAAATTTGGCTATAAACTACACCAAGAAGGGGAGAATTCTAATGGCTGAAAATCACAAAAACTGGCATCGCCTCCGATATCAAAGAAAGGCCAAAGCTAACTCCTTACAAAGCTGAGAAGATTCTCGGTGTGTTCCAGAAGAAACCAAACTCCATCTATACAAAGCTTTGGTCAGGAAAGTTATAGCATAGAAAATTTTTTTCTTTTTAATGCCCACTGCTGTTTACCACATGGATCCAACCCCAAATGGAACCATTCATCGCGAGGGCATAGATGAAAAGGGTTTTATTGTTTTGCTTCCCTTCAGTTCGTTCCAAAGCGCGGTGCAGAAGGACGGCCTACCTCCCCCTTGGGGCGGGATGACTTGCCGGGCTATTACTCATAAAATATACCATCATCTCGTGTGTTCCCATACTGTGTGTCAAATCTTATAATAGAGTCACGCTGTTAATAAGTATCACTACTCCTGCAAAGCCTTATAATAGGGTTTTTATACCCTTACATCTGGCGGAGTGAGGGCGCTGTGTCCCTTTCGGCTCACACACGAACACCACCTCCAAAGAAAAAAAAACCCCACCTTCCCGAAAACATTCCCAAGAAAAAAAACACGTAATTAACTTTGGCCCTTTCCTTCCTTCTTCGCCCTATATTTCACACATTCTCTTCACCTCAGATCGCATTGCCGTTGATTGATTTGTGTAAATAAATAGGTATTGTTTTTTCTTTAAGTAGTTGAAAATTTCTCCGTTTCTAGAATTTATTTTTGTTTCTTTTCCCCAAAACAAATTTTAAAACGCGTTCGGTTCTATCTTATCACGAATATCATTTTATTTTCTTTCCCTCCCCCGCCCAGACCTGACTGGTTTTCTCTTTCGCTTATGGCCCCCTTTTTTGTTTTGACCTGCCCTCCCCTTTTTCCTTTTTTCACCCAAACCTGGGGGAAAGTACTGTGGGATTGTTACTTGTTTTTTTGGTGACATTTTTATGGGCACTAGAACGAAGCGGTAGGGGAAATTTTATTAAAATATTATATAAATATGCATAGGATCCTCCATATCTAGTGCACAGGTTTGCCGAATACCCGGGGGTTTGTTGAAGCCTAATAGTCTGCGCTCCAACGTTCGACGTAGGTACAGGTAAAACAGAAAGTATTTGTTCGATCGGAAACTTTGATTTGGTGTGACCCGCAGTTACTCGTTAATAATGTAAGATTGGCTTAAGCTAGAACCCTTATTCGCTTTTTAAATCACAACCTTCTCCCTCTTGAAGTGCTTCCATGTTTTGGTAAGTTGCCAAGTGATAAATGTGATTTCGTAATATCCGAAAGGGAAATGTCCGGAATGCCCATCGCAGATACGCAAAAAAGAGCAGGTTACTATAGATTTTCCTGTCGATTGCATTTATAAGATCCCCCGTCGATGAAGTCTAACATGCATAGCTAGACATGTACCTCGGCAGTTCAGATTGCTGAAGACTTGCCTGTTAAATACCTTGCAATAGCTTTTCATGTCACCATTCATCCATTTACTTTCTGTCGCATATCATTTTATGTGAATTCAATGTGGTAGTTGAAATAATTTTATATAGCTAGCATTGCTAATTTACTTCAGTTTTGTTATGGGGGAATTTTAAATTCTTTTTTGTGATTCTTTTCTCTGTGTGAGGTCACTCTTGCTTTCCTCTCATTCTGCTACTGTCACTCACACACACCACCTCACTTCATCCAGCGGAAAAAAGACACGAAGCCTTTTCTTTGATAGGGTTGGGTTTTCGTCTTATGCCGGTTTAAAATTTTATGATGTATCTTTTTACCCCGTAATTTTGTCGTCTGACGAGTGTCTTACATGATTTACAAATTACATTTATTACTTCACTGATGACAAAGTGGTTCAGTAATCCTTGCGGATTGCGTTGTTTTTTTCCCTTATTACTCTCATACTATCAAGTGGGTTTGGTAGTTAAAAGTAGGTCCACTGACCGCTAAAAAACATCTCCCTCCCCTTTTTTTTTTTTTCATTTTTGTAAAAATAAAACACAATTGAAAAAAAAGACAAAAGAAAAATAAAAATCAAAATTTAAAAACCAAAAACTTTTAAATTTAACCAGCTATGGTTTTAAACCCCCATTTTCTCTTTTCCCCTTTTTTTTTTCTCTTGCTTTTGGGCCCCTTGCATGTATATCTTTTTCCCCGACTTACGATAGCCGACCGGCCGAAGGAGGCCCCTGTCAGACGGTACCTTGGGTGCTGTGGGAAGGACATCATCAGATGATTGCCATAGACCCCTGCAGACCAGGATTTTCGTCAGACCAGGGTTAAGCCCCCCCCATGATGTAGTGGACGGGCGCGGCCTGCCGAGACGCCCGTAGATCCAGGAAGAAAACAGGAACTCGCTAGCGCAGGTACCATTTCGCCCCATGATGCTGTGGATGGGCGCACCTGGCGGACACCTGCAGATCCAGTCTACTCCAGGAGCTTGTCAGCGCAGGTTTCAGCCACCCCGAGATGCCACCCTCCCCCAACATCCATAGATCCAGATGAAGATTACAGGATGCGGGGACGTGAAAAGGACCTGAATGAGATCTGTGAGGATGTTGGACGAGGACTTCCAGGCCTAACTCGGGGCCTGGAAGAGGAATACGAGGAAGTCTAGACAAACCCGAAGTCAAGGAGGACCTGTGTGGATTTTGAGGACTTGTGGACATCGAGGACAGACACTTCCCACCGAGGCCCGGAAGAAGAGGACACCGGACGAGCAGCCACGAAAATGCACCAGAACAGCGCACGTGAGATAAAGATGACCACCAAAATTAGGTCACCCTTAAAGGCAAATAAGGCGCCTCGAGGGCGAGGCGGAGTAGGTGGCCGAGCAATTTTAGCCTATACATAAATCTATTTCTGTTACCAGTGGACCACGTGGATCCAAGTCCCAATTAGGAACCATTCACTCAACGAGGGTGTAGATAACGAGGTTATCTGATCTCGCTTGCCCCTTCAGTTCGTGTCCAACGCGCAGTGCGGTAAGGTCGGCCTAGCCCCCCCCTCTGGGCGGATGACCTGACTGCGACCCCGCTCACCGCTATTACCCACATATATATAGACATCATCTCGTGTGTTCCCATACTGTGTGTCAACTCTTACAAATAAAGAGTCACGCCTTTAACAAGTATCACAACTCCTGAAAAGCCATTATAATAGGGTTCTATACCCGTTATACATGTAATCAAATATCCATCGGTCCCAAACTAAATGCCTCTCCCTTCCTCAATAGTAGACTGCGGCCATACAAAACATAGCTATCCTATGGATAAAAGGGGGTTAATGACCCAACTCTCCCCCCTTTAATGAAAATACTTCATCAACAATATAACTGGAAACCCTGAACACAAGAATACACAGACCGGCCACAAATGTTTGGGATCGTCTCAAATACTACGGATGAAGCAAATTATGCAGGAATCTCGGAGACTCACAAAGAGACCAAAAAATGAACAGAGGTGGCCTCATGATTTACTACGAGCCAGGGGAGAGCCCCCTCGCTCAGTATACTTGAAGACTGATTATCTCAACTAAACTAAACCTTCCAAAGATACTTCCTCAACTTGTTTTATATATGTTGTATATAGCACTTCCTAAAACATAAAAAAGATACATATGTATGTATAATGATATGTGCATGTATGTATCATCATCATTTAAACGGGAGGTTTTATGTCTGAGCGCCGTGGTCACAGCATGATACTCAATTGCAGTTTTCACGTTGTGATGCTCTTGGAGTGAGTACGTGGTAGGGTCCCCAGTTTTCCCTTTTCACGAAGAGTGCCGGTGTTTCCTTTTTAGGTAATCATTCTCTCTTATTTCATCCGGGCTTGGACCAGCACTGACTTTCTGGCTGCTTGGCCACCCAGTGGCTAGGTAGGCAATCGGGTGAAGTTCCTTGCCCAAGGGAAACAACGCGGCGGTCGGTGATCGAACCCTCGAAGTCAGATTGCCGTCCCTGACAGTCTTGAGTCCGACGCTCTAACCAAATTTGGCCACCGCGGCCTTGACGATCATGGGCTTCCATGATTTTCTTGGCATTTAGAGCGGTGGTTTGCCTTGGCCTTCCGCCCGGTGTTTTTTTTTTTTTTTTTTTCTTTTTTTCTTTTTTTTTCCGAGTCACCATCTCTATTTACCCCGGCACTGACTTGGGGTGACTTGGTCCCCCAGTGGCTAGCAGGCAATCGAGTGAAGTTCCTTGCCTAAGGGAAACAACGCGCGGTCGGTGACTCGATCCCTCGAACTCAGATTGCCGTCGTGACAGTCTAGAGTCCGACGCTCTAACCTTCGGCCACCGCGGCCCGCATGTATGTATGGGTTATGTGTATTTAGACTGTAAGTGTATATATGTATAGTACATGTATATGCAGGTATTTGAAATATGTACATACCATGTGAGAATATGTATGTATGTTATATATATATTTTATTTTATATATATAATATATATATATATATATATTATTATAATATATACTATATTATATAATCAATATATATATATATATATACTATAAAATATATATATAATATAACATAATATATATATAAAATATATATATATATATATATATTTTATATATATATATATATATTATATATATATATATATATTATATTTTATAGGCAGCAAGACATGGACATCTGAACCCGGGAAACGGAGAAGATGGAATTAGCCAATAGATGAAAAAAAAATATATATATATATCTATGTCCATAATTACATAAATAAGTTACATAAGTTTCCCAATAAATGTTTCTTAAATGAATAACATCCACGTGCAAAGCCTTCCCTATTTAAATAAAAGCTACTTAAAAAAGACTTGCCCCTTCTCTGGGCCCTCACACGATGACATCGCACATAATTATGACCAGCAAAGGTTACACCCCCTTTCCTTTAGCTTCTCATACCAACATTTCCAACTAGTTCTTCCATACCCCCCTTCTATTTTCGTACTTCGGTTCCTCATTTCTTGTAATTGTTCCTGTTCCTGTTCCGAGATGACAGCCTCAGGGTTAGTAGAGTGGTAACACAGACACATCCAAAAAACAAATGAGGAATGAAAACAAACAAAAAAAAAGTAAACTCTTGGCCATTGAAATAGACACACCCTCCATGGGGATTGTGTCTGTTTGGGAAAGTTATCTTTCTATACTTTGGGATGTGTCTGAAACGAAGACCTGGCCAATGTCTTATATATAGGTTGCATGCTAAAATTTTCACGTTCACTACCTGATTCATCAACAACACTAATGACATCTTAAATTATCTGGTTTTTTCTTTCTTTCTTCTCCTCCTTCCTTTTTTATTTTCAGTTTTTTTTTTGGCGACTTTTTAAGGAAATTTCTTCCTTTCCTCCTCCCTTTTTAGTCAGTTCTTTTCGTCTTTTTTTTCTGGGCCTCCTTTTTAGAGGGGAGGAGTTGGCCATTTTCGGTGGCCTTCACCAAGTTCAGGCACTTTTTTTCATTTGATTTGCAATCTCTTTAGTAGTGGTTGGTTTTTGCTCCCCATTTTGGGGAAAAATTTTTGATATTCGCTTTGTTGGGGACAGTTATGTTTTTAAATCTCTGTATCTGTAAAAGTGCATGCACTTGTGAAAATTAACTTTCTGGGTTTGATCTGCCTGGGGGTTATGAAAACCCTTTTTTATATTTACGAATTTTGGTTTTTAGATTCATTTTCATAAAATAGCGATTCTTCATAATGATTTCTATCTGTGAGTCAAATAATTTCCTCGACCTTTTCTTGGGCATTTTGGTGTTCTTTCACCATTCTCCAAATAATTTTGAAGACCGGGGTTTCTTGGCCTTCGCTTAGGTGGGATGAGAGGTTCAAAAACCCTTTTCTCTTTAGTGTGTTTTAATTGTGGTCAAGAATCATTTTTTTTTAAGGGCTTCTCTTTTCGAAAAGGGGAAACGCTCTTCAGTGGCTTATTTTACCTTCGTGGGTATGAGATTAAGGGGGTGGTAAAGTGCCTATGCCACAAAACTCAAATTTGGGGTCAGAATTTCAACCAAAAACCCCATCCTATCTTGAAGGGCTATAGGGGACAGTGGATGTTCCTGAAAAATGGGTGGGCCCTATCCTACAATCTAGAGTTTCAGGTTCTTCCCTTTTTTTTTTCCTATCCCTAGTGCCAACCCTTTCAAAAGGAAGAATCGGCAAGTTCTCAGTACTTCTCAATTTTTGGGGGCTTTGTATTTGGAAAGCCCCCTGGTCCTGAACTTTTAAAAAAGGGAAAATTTTCTACAGTCACAAACTTGGTGGGCCAGGAAGAGTACAGGGAAGAGGGGTAAAATCAGGTTAAAGAAAGGGTCAAGAATTTTTGGGACTACTGGTCATAAATGTAGGGGATTCTGGCCGTAGCTACAACAATACAAGAGCCTGTCCCTGTTAAAAGGGTAACGGCACAGATTCAGCCTGGACTACGTGGCGAACCACGGCGCTTGAAGCTGTTTGGGCGTTATGTCAAAGTTGTGTCTTGGCAACTGTTACCGATGAGCCAACAGGGTCTTTGGAGCTAAGGAGCTACAAAAAATGTGGTTACAAGACACAGGGCAATCGGGTTAGTATAACAAGTCTGTGACTGATGGATTTTTTTTTTTTTTTTTTTTTTTGCTGATGTTTTCAGTGACTGCGGTTTGACCATGTCATCCTGTTAAGGATAAAAATAAGCTAGATATACGAAGCTGAACCTCGCCCGGGCTATGCCTAGGGAAGGGAACCCCGGGCCCTGGGCTGACTATGCTGACTTGTTAAAGTATGTTTGCTGACTCGACTAAGCCGGCGACCCCTCAGAAGAGAGGCCGACATGTTACCACTGTAGTACCCGAGGCTACGTGCTACCTCATGTCTGTGCGAGGAAAAGGCCTCAGGACCATGCACGCCCGCATGGGAGCGTGGGGTGCACGGGGCGGAGGGGGGTTTCCCATGCTGAAAGTGACCAAGTGGGCCAAACATACTCATACAATATGGTGCGTCTTCGATGTTTATTGTTTATTGATTTTGGGTGTTTTTGACTTTCGCCACCTGTCATGTTCCTATTTATATTCATTGTTATATTTATTTGCCTTTCACTTGTTACTTCTCACTAATACCAACATTGCACCCGTTTCTTATTCTGACATCATTACATAGTTTCACACCCCCCATACGCTCATATCAACACAACCGTACTCACTCTCAACTGCTCCTCATCTCATCCGCCAAACTGTACACCCCCCACAAGACATCCCTATCATCATTCTTCATAAATTCATTTCACACTACTCTTTTGTCCCTTTATATTTTTTATCATATTAAACACCATAATTATGTTTAAACCAAAATAAGAGACCCCTGACCTCGGCTCGCAGTTAGGAGAGGGTCTCCTTTGCAGAGGCCATCATAGTGGGAGGAGACCCACTATGATAACTCTTACAGGCACAGAAAAGAAAGGAAGAAAAAATATTTTGTATATATGCATATCTCTCTCTCTCTCTCTCTTTCTCTCAATCTTTCTCTCTCTCTCTCCTCCTCTCCTTCTCTCTCCTCTCTCTCTCTCTCCTCTCTTCTCTCTCTCCTCTCTCTCTCTCTTTCTTATATATATATATTATATAATATTATATATTATTATATATATATAATAGTCAGTTCTAGTGAGTTTACCCACATTTTTCTCCAACCTTAGTTTACATTTTTTTCCATTCACCTGTTCTGTTATCATCAGTTATATGTTTTTGCCCTCACACCTGCACTCATCTCACACCATGACATACTTTCATACTCTTCCTTCTCACACCCATGCACAGTCTCAATACTCACAATCATTCCATTCATCTCACCCCGACAAGACACCCTTTTCATTTTACATGGCTCTAGTTTACTATTTTTCATCCTGTCTATTTTTACCCATCTTTCTTAACCCAAAATAAAAGCAAAAAGATTGACCCCACTGACTCGCCCCAGCTCCTGGAGCTGGAAGGAACGCAGGCAAGGTCTCACCTGCAATGGCTATCACAGCGGGACTATCCTCGCTATGTCTATTTTAAAGTTTGGCTTTTTTCACCACGTCTTTTTTTTTGTCTGTTTTATATTTTCTACACACTATTCCCCAATACTTAGGTTGAAACAACCTCGCCCCAAGCTCCCAGTCCCCAGCTCATACAAAAGGCTCCATAGCGGGACTAACTCCTGCTATGATAACACTTGGCAGGCGAAAAAGGTGTCTCCTATTAAACTGATCTGCTCTATAGCGCATCAGCACTGGCATTAACCAAAACCTCACCATGGGAAAGGGTTTTTTGCCCCCCTTCTTTTTACTGTTTTTTAAGTAACTTAAGAGTCCTCCCCTCCTTTATTGTATTAAAACCCACATCACCTAAAACGCCCAATTAAACACCACCACACACCACACACACACCACACCCACACACCACACCACACACCCCCCACAACATGTGTGTGTGTGTTTTGTGTGTATGAGTTGTGTTGTGTTGGTTGTTTTTGGTGTGTGTGTGTGTGTGTGTGTTGTGTGTGTGTGGTGTGTGTGTGGTGTGTGTGTGTGTGTGTGTGTGTGTGCGGCGTTTTTATTAAAATTTGAAAAAATTTGGCTATTTAAAAGGGGTGTTGAAAGCACTGTGGTGAGGGGGACAAAAACTTAAAATTTTCTGAGAAAGGGACCACCCCCCAAAAGCTGCCACGTTGGAGAGAAGATTATGCCTCTTGGGTTACTCGGGGCGGCTGGAGTGCCTGCTACCTTTCCGGCCACCACGGAGGCTTTCGTGATGATGAATCAGTTAAACAGCTATAAATAAACTTACCTAGGCCGGGCCCTAAAATATATGTTAGGCCCGGCGAAGCTAGCCTTCGCAAATCTCACTGAACAAATAATTGCTGTATATATCGTTAAAACACAAAAACAAAAACCACACACACACACCCCCAACACATTATTATATATATATATATATATTTTATATTATATATATATTATATATAATATATTATATACCAAATTTTTTATTTGGGGATATATATATATTTTATTATATAATTTTATATATATATATATATAGATAATTATTAAAAAAAAAAAATAAGAGACAATGAAACTGTAATACTGGTTAAAAATAATTCCCACCAAAACAAACCAATGATAATTTTTTTATATATTAAATTGTAATGTGGTAAATATTTTTTTTTTTTTTTATTTTTATATATATATATTAATATATATATAATATATATATATTATAAAAAGAGAGAGAGAGAGAGAGAAAGGGAGGAAAAAATGGGGAAAAAGTCCCCCCAAAATTTTAAAAAAATAATACTTAATAATTAATATATTTTGGGTATGAAATTTAAAATTCTTTTTTTTTTTTTTCTTTTCTCCCCCCCCCTTTTAATTAAAATATATAATTAAAAATATAATTTAAAAAAAAAAAAAAAAAAAAAATATATTTTTTATTTATTAAATATAAATTTTTTAAAATAAAATAAATAATAATTAAAAAAATTTAATATATTTTTTTTTTTTGGTATTTTTTTTTTTTAATTTAAAAAATTTAAAAAAAATTTATAGTATTTTAAAACCCCCCCCCCCCCTTTTTTTTTTTTTATTTAAAAAATATAAAAATATATAAAAATAAAAAAAAAACACATATATATAATATATATATATATTATTTTTATAAATATATATAAATAAAAAAAATTTTATATATACCCCCTTTTTTTCCCCCCCCCCCCCCCCCCCCCCCCCCCCCCCCCCCCCCCCCCCCCCCCCCCCCCCTTTTTTTTTTT
>NW_023655686.1:0-4060 GCF_015228065.2 Penaeus monodon
CAAACCCTTTTTCCAAAATAAAAAAGTAAAGAATTAAAAACTTTACCCTTGTTTAAAATTTAACATAATGTATACAAAATAATACAAATTTTTAATTTAAAGATTTTTTTTAAATGGTTTTTATAGCTAAGGATTTTACTAATATAAATGCACTCTAATCAATTTCATTTACAAAAGAAAATAACAAAAACAGAATCAACCCCTTTCTGTCCTTTGGACATTCTCATAAAAATGTTTTGTAAAAATTTTAAATCGTCATAGTTTTTTTTTTGATATATTGATAATAATTAGCTATAACAACGAGACTTTTTGATTTGTGTATGAAGCGTATAGTCCTTGTTTTAATTATGTTTTTCCAAAAACTTTTTGGGAAAATAAAAGTCTGTAATAAAATTTTTTTGTCTGTAACAGTCTGTATATATATTTAAACGAAGAATAATGTTTTGAATCCCTTTAGTATTTTTTCACTGAAGTGGATGTTTTTTCACTTTTAAAAAAGTTTCTGTTTTTAACAAAGAAGTAACAATGTTTTTGTTAAAACATACTTGGTTTAAATTTTTTTTCTCTTCTCTACTGGAAATTCCCCCTCTACTCCATACACAACAACACCCCACACACACACACACACCACACACAACACACCACATAAAAAAAATGTTTTTTTTTAAATATTGGGGGAAATATATACATATACATAAAATCATTACTTATAATGCTAACCAAATTAGAAATTTTTACAAAAAAAGAGAGTATGGGGTTTTAAACCCCTTTCCCGGGATTTATCTTTCTTCGTTCTAATTTTTTTTTTTTTTTTTCATTAGTAGCTTTACATCCATGATTTTGACACACTAAATATTTTCTCTTTTCTCTCACACATAAGATAAATATTATGTACAAAAGGTGGTCAAGCCGGTTCCGAGAAAGTTATTTTTTGTGGGTTCGATTCTGAAAACCATTTTCATGAAGCTTTCCCCCAAACACAAAATTTACTCGTGCCTTGATACAGTTTCTTGATTCGCATTCGCCCATGCAAGCGGTATTCCCGGGAAAAGGGAAACCTATGGAGAGTTAGACGGGAAACGTTTTGGTATTGCAGGGCAAATAAATTTTTGGTAAAAGCTGAGAGTCTGAATTTCCCACGAGGGAAAGCGGTGTCTCGAAAATAAAAAGAAAAAACTCCCGGGGAGGATGAGGACCGTGATCCCAAGAAAATCGTAAAAATGCAAGGGGATGTCTGGTATTTACAAAAAGGGTAATAAGTCGGGGTTTTAAACCCGGAGGCTGGCGTGGGGGTGAGCCATGCGAGGAGGCAAGGAAAAATAAAAAAAAAAAAAAAGGGAAAAGTTCAGAAACTGAATGATAGGGGCTGCATTTTTTAAGGCCAAAAAGAGCTGCAACCAAAGTGCATGAAAACGGGGCCACCCAGGAGGGGGGCGGGGGTAATGGAAGGGGACTCGATTCCAGGCGTTGATTAGGGTTCATACCGGCGGCGTTTTGTTTCCCTTGGGAAGGAAAATTCACTGTTCCCACTATGGGGGGGAATACCCAGTAGGGTGTCCCAAGCCCCCGGTAAAATAGAGAGAAAAAATTTTAAAAAAAAAAAAAAAAAAAAAAAGGTAAAGGGTTTCCGGGGAAAAATACCCCCACTATTCCAAGGCTAAACATAACTAAAATTAAATTCATGTTCCCAGGCGCTAGACAAACACCTAAAAAAAAAAGTTTTTTTACCAAACAATTTTTAAAAGCAAAAAAATTTTAAAATGTTTTCTTTAAAATCGGTTGGAAAGGCTGAAAAATATTTAAATGTAAAACCACATTTAATTTTTTTAATTAAAAAAAAACGCGGTTTCCCAAAGGGCTGAGGTAAAGCAGAAATTTTTCCCGGGTTTTAACACTTTTGGTTCAAAACAGGGGGAAACAAAAAATTTTGACGAATTTTAAAATTATTTGTTAAGGATCATGAAATTTTTGGAAAAAAACGCGATAAATACAAAGGGGAAGAAAAAAAATTTCTTCCCACTTTATTTTAATTGCCTTTTAAATTTTTTTTCCTTTCGTTTTTTTTTTTAAAATTTTGTTTCAGGAATTTTCAAGGGGGTTTCTTTTACACAAAACACCCCCCAAAAAAAATTTTTTTCCACGATGCCAGAAAATTTCCCCCTGCCTCCTTTTTTTTTTCCCTGCCCTCGGGTTTTTCACCGGGGGTGCTGTAAAAGGGGAAAATTGGGTTCAGGCAATGTTTCCCCCGGACGATAATAATCCAAAGTCGGTTTTATCAATTACAAAAAGAGAAAAACCACTTTTAAAATTACCTCAACGCCTCCGTGCAGCCGAAATAAACCGCAGAATTGTTCCTCGTGGTTTTATGGAATCTGAAATACCTTTTTTTTGTGTGTTTTTTCCCCCCCCTTCCATTAAAAGAAAAGATACAACTGTTTTTAGAAGGTTAGCACCAAAATTAGGTACAGTTATGGGTATGAAGGTTAAGTCATTTTAGGATTTTTTTAACAAAGTACAAAAGTGTCAAGGGTACGAAATACTTCTTTCTATTTTAGTGAGAGGATGGGGTCTACACCCTTTTCCGTTTTTACGACAACTGCGCCCCTTTTCGACTTCCCAATTCGCTTTTCAGATTTTTAGGGAAAAAGTTTTTTTTCTCCCTCCCCTGTTTCTCTCTTTCTTTAAATTTTTGTGCATGCCCCAATACCAAAAATGACTTTTCCTTTTATCTACAAATACATTTTATATCTTCCATACCGGATGGTGATTAAAAGGAAATCTTTATCGAGTAAAACTATATTTTTTAAATTTGTTTTGTTTCGCCGTTCTTTCGTCGGTTCGCTCTATTGACATAAAAGGGGGGGATCATTGCAACTTAAAGTGAAAAAACACACACCACACACACACAACACCACACACACACAACAACACAACACACAACACACACACCACCACCCCCCACAAAACCACACACACATAAAGAATCACATTACAAATTTCTAGATTCCTGTTAAATCTTTATTTAACATTATTTTCATTATATTTTTTGTCAACATATTTGTATTTTTACTGCTATTGTTATTTTTCCCATCATTCTTTTTTGAGGAAGTACCGGCATGAAAAATTAGAAAGCAGTTTATGCGTATTTATTTATTTACCGCATCCTTGGGGGGGGGGGGGGGGGGAAAAAAAAAAGGGAGGGGGGGAAAAGGGGGGGGGAAAGGGAGAGGGGCCGGAAAAGGGGAGGGGGGGGAGGGGGGGGGGATTAAAGGGAAAAAAAGGGGAGGGGGGAGTTGGGAAAGAATTGGAAGGGAAAGGGGGAGGGGGGCTTAAAGGGGGAAAGGGGAAGAGGTTTAAGAAATTTGGGGGGGAAAGGAGAAAGGGAAAAGGGAGAAGGGGGGGGGAGAAAGGGGGGGGGAAGGAAGGGCAAAATAAAAGGAACGAAGAACTAAACGTTTTTTATATCAAACAATCTCGATTTTTTTTTTTTTTTTTTTTTTACCTAAAACCCCCACCTAAACCCATCAAAAAAGAGGAAAAAAAACGGTCCTTCATTACCTAAAAAGCTTGGCTGAATCTGAAAGCAAATTTTTTTTTATGATTTTTTATTTATGTTTTTTTTTCTCTTAAAACTCTACCTCTACTGCTATCTTGCTTATCAATATATTATATTAATAATATATATATATATATTATATATATATAAATAAAATATATATTTTTTTTTTTTTTTTTTTTTTTTTTTTTTTTTTTTTTTTTTTTTTTTTCGGTCCAGTCCTTATGTCGTTATCAAATGAACAATGGTTTTTCTTTTTTGATTATATTATTTCGTTTTTGTTAGTGGGTTTTTTGCTATTTACTACTACCTTTTTTCATTTTTATCTTTTTTTTTCTCATCCCAATCCTTTCTGTCATCAAAACATAAGAACAAAATTTTTATTAAGACCTTATTAACATTTTTGAACTCATTTTATCTTTTTATTTTCGTTGCATCATCACTCTTATATTATTATTTTTTTCCTTTCCTTTTTCATTTTTTCTTTTTGCTTTATTCTTTTTA
>NW_023655688.1:0-4059 GCF_015228065.2 Penaeus monodon
TTTTTAAAAACTTTAAAAAAAATTATTAAAAAAATTAATTGTTTTTTAAAAAATTTTAAAATTTTTTAAAAAATTTTTTAGATTTTTTTTTTTTTTGGGAAAAAAAAATTTTGAAAAAAAAAAATTTTAAAAAAAAATTTTAAAAAAGAAATTTTTTTAAAAAATTTTTTTAATTTTTTAAAAAAATAAAAACTAATTAAAAAAAATAATTAAAAAATAATAATAAATAATAAATAATAATAAAATTTAATAATAATAATAAATAATAATTTTAATAATATTAAATGTTATCAATTCCAAATTTCTCACTTTTATCATCTTTATTTTATGATTAATAAAATTTTCGGTAATTTTTATTATCCCGTAAAATTGCCGAAATCTCCAAAAAAAATCGAAAAACGTCATTTTGGAGTTATTAAAAAAGGCTATATTTCGCAGTTTTTGCCGTTTTTTTGACTTTTGGGAATTTTTTTCTTTCCCTTTTTTATTTTTATGGACCATTCTTTTTATTATATCTCTTTATAGTTTATCACTTTTTACGTATCTCCATTATCCCATTACTCTTATCATCAATTATCATCATTATTGCAATTATTATATCATTATTGCAATTGTTTCTTTTATTGAAATTATTGGGTTTATATATATTTTTTTTGCTAATACTAATGACCCAACATAATAATATAAAAAAATAAAAAACAATAAAAACGTTTTTTATTAATTTTTTAATATTACCCAAATTAGTACCCGTTTTTTACGAATTATTACTGTTTAATAATTTTTTTTTGAAATTAAACCCTCCCAGTATATAATAATATGAAAAAAAAACAATAATAATACAATAAAAATTTTTAAAACCCACTAGCATTATATTTTATATTTTAACTTATTATTATTATTTATTATTACAGATATAATAGATTTTTTGGGAAAAAAATGTACTAATAAAAGATAATAGAAATAATAAAATAAAAATAATTTTAAATAATAATAATAATAATAATAATAAAATTTAATAAAAAAATAATAAAAAAATTTTTTAATTAAAATTTTTTTAAATAAAATAATTTTTAATAATATTAAAAGTTATAAAATTCTCTTTTTTCTCACTTTTTCATCATTATTGTTAGATTAATACATTTGGGTAATTTTTATCATTTTACCCAATAATTCCCGAAATCACCAAGAAAACGAAAAAAAAACGTCATTTTTGGAGTATACTCTCAAAAAGGGATATTTTGTAGATTTTCCCCTTTTCGACTTTTGGGGAAGTTTTTTTATCCTTTTTATATTATTATGACATTCTATTATTATCTCGTATCATGATTACATATTATTATCTTTTATCATTATTTCATATTATCTCATTATATCCCATTTTATCATTTATTCAATTATTATCATTATATTGCAATTACATATTAACAAATTAATTATAGTATTCAATAATATAAAACCAACAATAAATATAATAACATAATAAAAATTTAAGATTTATTATTAATTATATTTATTTAAATTTTTGCATTATGTAATTATTACGTTTTAAAAATAATTTTGCAATTAATAATAACAGTAAAATACTAATAAAATTATAAATAATATTTTAATTAATTATAAATTTTAATTATTGTTATTTACTATAATTATTTTTTTGAGTATTATTAAAATATAAATATTTTTAATGATAATAATAATTAAAAAAAAAATATATAATAATAATAATAAAATAATAATAATAATAATTTAATAATAATTTAATATTTAATAATTTATTATCATTTTTATTAATTTTAATATATTAATTTCTTTTTAATTATTATTCCAAAATGCCAAATCAAAAAAATAAAAAACGTCATTTTGGTATACTCTCAAACAATTTCGCTAGATTTCCCTTTTTCGACTTGGAATGTTTTTTTTTTTTTATATTTTATATGGACCAATTCCTGTTTTTTATCATCATCATTTTCATGATTATCATCATTATTTATCGTGTATCATCATCATTTTCATCATTATCATCATCATTATCATCATTATTCAATTATTATCATCATTATTGCAATTGTTATCCATATTATTGCATTATTCGAGTTATGTATTATTTTTGCATATACTAAAATACAACAACAATCATAATATAATAACAATAATAATAACAATAAAACGATTTATAATAATTTATTTATAATCATTATCTTAATTTAGTATCGTTTATTACTAGTAATTATTCTGTTATAAAATTATATTTGCAATTATACTACCGAGTAACAAATAATTATTAATCATTATTACCCTAATAAATTGCCGAAATCACCAAAGAAATCGAAAAAAAAACCGTCATTTTGGATTAGACTTCTCAAAAGGCTAATTTTCGCTAGATTTTGCCGCTTTCTACTTTTGGAATGTTTTTCTTATACCTTTTTTATATTATATTGGACACAATTCCTGTTATTATATTCATCATTATCATGATTATCATCATTTTTATCGTTTTCATCATCATTATAATCATTATCATCATTATCATCTATCATTATCATCATTAATTGCAATTATTATCATCATTATTGGCCATTGTTATCATTATTATTGGCAATTATGGGAGTTATATATATATTTTTGGCAATAATGCTAATAACCACATACATAATAAATAGTAATCACAATAATAATAACAATAATAACGATTTTAATAATAATTTATTTATATCCTTATTCTTAATTAGTAATCGTTATTACTGTAATTATTCAACTGTTATAATAATTCTTTTTTTGCAATTATACTACCAGTACAAATAATAATATGGATAATAATTAACAATAATCATCTAATAACAATATTATAAACCCACTAGCATTATTATTATTATATATATTACTTATTATTATTAGTGTTATTATTACAGATATAATAGATTTTTGTGGCAATGATAACTAATAATTTAAGAATAATATAATAATAAAATATAATAATAATAATAAGAAAATAATAATAATAATAATAATAATAATAAATTAATAATAATAATAATATAATTTTAATAATATTCAATGTTAGCAAAATTCTCTTGTATCTCACTTTTATCATCATATTGTTATGATTACTCAATTCTGTAATTATTATCATTATTAACCTAATAATTGCCGAAATCACCAAGAAATCAAAAAAACGTCATTTTGGAGTATACTCTCAAAAGGCTATATTCGCTAGATTTTGCCGCTTTTTCGACTTCTGGGAATGGCTTTTTTCTTATAACCTTTTTTTTATATTATATCTGGACACAATCTGTTATATCACATCATTATCATGATTATCATCATTATTATCGTTTTATCATCATCATTATCATCAATATCATCATTATCATCATCATTATCATCATTATTGCAATTATTATCATCATTATTGCAATTGTTATCTTATTATTGCAATTATTGGAGTTATAGTATATATTTTTGCAATAATACTAATAACCCACAACAATAATAATAGTAATACAATAATAATAACACTAATAAATTTTTATAAAAATTTATACTTATTTAAATTTTGTTATTATTAATTAATTTTTTAATTTATTTTAATTATATAAGTAAAAAAAATAAGATAATATAATAATAAAATATTTAAAATAATTAATATTTTTTTTAAAAATTATTATTATTTTATTATTCCAAATTTTTAAAAAATTTTTTTCAATATCATAATTTTTATTTAATAAATTTAATAAAATTAAAAATAAATTTAAAATTAAAAAAAAAAAATAAAAAAATAAAAATTTTAAAAAATTTTAATAATTTAAAAATTTTTTCTTTTATTTACTTTTTATCTTTTTTAATTAATACAATTCTGAATTATTTTCTTATTCCCAAATTTTAAAAAAAGAAACGAAAATCTTTTATTATCTCAAAATTATATTTTAATTTTTCCCTTTTTTTTTTTTAACTTTTTTAATTTTTTTTTAAATTGGAATTTTTATTTTAAAAATATTTTGATTTTAAAATTTTTACGATATTCTTATCATATTATAAATTTTTACATTTAAAAATTATTAA
>NW_023655690.1:0-4058 GCF_015228065.2 Penaeus monodon
GGGAAAAAAAATTTTGATTTTTTTTTTGGGGAAAAAATTTTTTTTTTTGGGGGGAAAATTTTGGGGGAAAAAAAGAAATTTTAAAAAAGGGGGAAATTTTGGAAAATTTTTCCCCCCCAAAAAACCCCCAAAATTTTTTCCCCCTTTTTTTTTTCCCCCCAAATTTTTTTCCAATTTTCCCTTTAATTTTTAAAAAAAAGTTCAAAGTCCCCTTTTTTTTTTTTCAATTAAAAAGGGGGATTTTTTTTTGGGAAAAGGGATGTTTTGGGGGGTTTCCCCCCCCCCTTTCCCATTTGAAAAAATTTTTAAAAAATGGGGCCTTTCTTAAAGGGTTTTCCAAATTTATTTAGGGGGGCCCCAAAACAAAAGGGGTTTTTTTTAAAAAAAAAGAAAAAATTTAAAAATTTTAAAAAAGGGGGGGAAATTTTCCCAAAAAAACCCCACCAAGGAAAAATTTTTTTTCCCCCCCTTTTTAAAAAAAAACCCTCAAAAAAAAAGGGTAAATATTAAAGGGGAAAAAAAAGGAAAAATAAAAGGGTTTTTTTTTAAAAGAAATAAAAAGGAAAAAAAGGGGAATTTTTGGGTTTAAAAAAAAAAAAAAAACCCCCCAAAATTTTTTGGGAAGGAAAAAAAAAAGGGGGGGTTTTTAAAAAAAAACAAAGCCCTTTGTAAAATATTTTAAAAACCCCCAAATTTTTAAAAAATTTTAAAAACCCCTTTTTTGGGGGAAAATGAAAAGGGGGACCCTTTTTTTTTTTGGAAAGGAAAACCCCCGGGAAACCAAAAAAAAATTTTCCCCCTTTTTGGGGAATTGTTTCCCACGAAAAAAAATTTTAAAAGTGGAAGGGGTTTTTTTCCCCCAAAAAGTTTTTTTTTAAAAACCCCGAAAGAAAGGCCCAAATTTTTTTGGAAACTGAAAAAACCTTAAAAAAGGGCCCGTTTTCCCCCCCAAAAAGTAAACGGTTTAAGGAAGGGATTTTTGGGGGGCCCCCCCCTTTCCTCCCCGGGGTTTTTTCCGGGGTGACCTTCAAGTACATCAAAGGAAGTTGAGAATGGGGGGGTGCTTATTTTTATTAATTTTAATTATTTATTATTATTTTAATAATTAATTAATTATTAATTATTTTAAAATTTTTTTTATTAATTTTTATTATCCCTTATTAATAATAAATAATAATTATTATTTTTATTATTTTTTATTATTTTTATTGTTTTATTTATTATCATTTCATTTAATTCATTTAATTTAATTAGAAAATTTATTATTTTACTATTTTATTATTATTAATTATTATTTATTATTTATTTTATTATTATTATTAATTTTTATTATTTTTTACTTTTTTTTCCCCTTAGTAAAGTTATAAAAAAATGTTAAACAAAAAAGTGTAAATTAATTAATAATTAATCATATAATAATAAATTAAATAATAAATTAATACTACTAAATAATAATTTAAGGGGTTTTTTATACTATGTTTATTAATTTATTATTTGTTTTATTAATTTTTCATTTCTTTAATTTCATTTATTCAGCATAAATTTTGCAAAAAAATTATTTATAAAATGTAATAATTTTACAATAATAAACGATAATAATTAAAAGAATGGATTATAAATTTAGTTATTTATAAAAAAATCCGCTTATTTAATTATTCCCCTTTTTTTTTTGTTATTATAATATTAATTGTTTAATTATTAAGTATACCTTAAAAAAGTATGTACTATAACTTTCAAAGTAATAACAATTAATAATGGATTAATAAATTGATGAAATTGATGAAAAATTATTTTGGAATAGTGGATGATAAAAGGGTTAATGAAATGATGATAATGAGATGATGATAACGATAATAATGATGATAAACGATGATAATAATGGATGATAATAAACAGTAAAAACCGCTTCCCATTTTATAAACAAAAAAAGGAAAAAAGAAAAAAAATTTCCCCATAAGTCGAAAAAGCCGCAAAAAATATAGCGAAAATATATTCTTTTTGATATTTATACCTCCAAAATTGCCCCTCTTTTTCGATTTCATTGAATGAGTTGTTTGGGCAATTATTTTATCATTATATTATCATTTATCATAATTATTTATTATTATTATATTATTTTATTATTATTTATCATTATTATTAATATTATTGTTATGAACCATTATCACTTTTATTATTAATTATCATCCTTATTATTTATTATTTATTATTACTATTATTATTTACTTTTATTATTAGTAAAATTTATAAAAAAAAAAATTATTATAACTGTAAAAATAATATAACAAATGATAATAATAATATTTAAGAGTTATCATAATATTGTTTATTATTATTAATTATTTATTATTATTAAATCATTATTATTACTTTTACTATTAGCATAATTGGCAAAGAACACACTTATTAAACTGTAAAAAAATTTACAATAAATAACGATAATAATCAAAAGAGAATTTTATAAAATAGTTATTATAAAAAATCGCTATTATTGTTTATTTTTTTTTTTTATTAATAGTATTTTTTCCTTGTTATTATTAATAATACTTAAAAATGTATCCCACTATAACTGCAATAATTCCAAATAATAATGATAATAATGATCCACATTTGGGGGATAAATAATTGCAATAATGGATGAAAAGGAGGGATAATAAATGATGGTAATGATGATGGATTATTAATAAATAATAATATGACTAACAATGATAAAAAACGATGATAATAAAAACAGTAACCGCTTCCATTTATAATAAAAAAAAGGAAAAAGAAAAAAAAAATCCCAAAAAGTAGAATAAGCGGCAAAAAATAAAAACTTGGAAAAAGCCGCTTATTCGATTTCCAATGATGATTTTGGGCAAATTATTATTTATTATTATCATTATTATTATTATTATTAGTATTATTATTTATTATTAATTAATTATTATTATTATTTATTATTGATTATTATTAAGTATTATTAATTATTATTATTATATTTTATCTATTATTTAATTATTATTATTTCATTAATATTTATTTATTTATTATTATTATTTTATTATTATTAGTTATTACTTAAAAATGTTATTAAAAACTTATTTATAACAATAAATAATATTTGATAATAATATTAATAGTGTTTTATTAATAATATTATTGATATTATTCATTGTTTTATTCATTATCCATTATTATTATTTTTTTTCCTGGGTTAATATAATTTTAAAACAAAAAAAAAATATAACAGTAATAATTACAGTAAATAACGATATTAATTTAAAATAATGAATATATAAAATAATTATCATAAAAATCCGTTTTATTATTTGTTTATTATTATTGTAGTGGCATAAATAACCTTCAGTAGAGTTTTAAGAGGATGTTTTTTGTTGGTAGTGTGTTTATCCCAACTACAGGTAATGCACATTGTGGGGGTTTTTGACGTATTTTGAGGATGACCTCCTCGGAATGGTTTTGGAAAAGTGATCCCGTAGTCCCACTAAAAAAAAAGAACAATAAAATAACAGCACTGGGCTGGCTAAAAAAGGGCAAAAATAAAAAGAAAGCATCCATAATATTATACATTTATTACACCACAAATCTTTTCGGACATAACCAAAGAACCACAAGACAAAACCACACCATAACCACTTTATTTGGAAACAGAGGCCAACCCACCACAGCACGAGAAGCCCAGTCAGCCAGCTAAAAAAATCCAAAACGGTCCTGGTCCACCAAGATGGAAAAAGCCCCCCTTCCCCTCTGGACCGACCTGGCTTGGACCCCTTTTAATACTGGTGGGCTTCCCGCCGCTTGGTGAACGTTTTTTTACCCATAAATGCCCGTTCCAATTGATTATTAAGTAGTGTATGGGGGCGGAGTTTTAAAAAATAAGTTTTTAAAAATACATAAAAAAAAAAATAAATAAAAACGATACAAAAAAAAAATAATAAAAATAAAATAATTAAAAGACAGGAAAAGTACGAAAAAGTGAAAAAAAAGGGATCCGTGAGGGAAACGGAAAAAAAAAAAAAAACAAAGGAAAAAACAAAAAATAAAGATGAATTTAGCCA
>NW_023655694.1:2500-4056 GCF_015228065.2 Penaeus monodon
TGCACCCCTTGTCGGTGTCGCTCATTCCATCTCACCGATGCAAGACCCTCTGTACACCTCAAAATTTGGGCCCAAAGTTCCTCTGCCGCCTGCCGCATCTCGAGAGATGGTGCGTCTGCTCGGTGCCCTCTGTGCCTGCTCTTTCCCCTTTGGCCTTTTCCCTCCCCCATACGGCCGGCAGGCGTGTTTGGTCCATTTGGCTGGGCTTCACCTCATTTGTGCCTGCCTAAATATAGCCTCCTCTCCCCAGCTGCCTGATCAAATATCCCAAAACCCATCCGACACCCCTTTTTTACCCACCGCCTCGTCTCTCTGCACCAACACTAGGCAGGCTAGGGGGAAAAGCGTGCATCCCGGGTCGTGAAAAACAAACTGAACTCTGGATCGCCAAGAGCACCGGACCACAGCGTCCCCGAAAAACACAAAAGGGAAAGCCCCTGGCGAGGAGGGGACGAAAAAAACACAAATGACAGTCTTTTTCCTTTTTTTCACACAAATATATTGATTTTAAAATTATAATATTATATATTTTATTGATATTATAAAAATCTATATATTAAAATTTTCTATAAATATATATAAATTTAAAAATCTATAAATAATAAAAATATAATTATAATATTATTATATATGTATATGTAAAATTAAATTTTCAAAAAAACACAATATATAATATATTAAATTATTTTTATATTTTTAAATTTTAAAATTTATACCCCAACAACAAACCAAAAAAAAAAAATAATATATAATATTTTATAATTTAATATATAAAATAAAAAAATATAAAAACACAAAAAAAAAAAAAATAAAAAAAAACAAAAAGATTAAAATATAATAATATATATATTTTATAAAAAATTTTATTATATATATAATTTAATTATAATTTTAAATATAACTGTAAAATTAAAAAAAATTTATTTAAATATTAAAATTTTTTTACACCCAACCAAACCCCCAAACACACACACACACATAACAAAAAAGACAAAAGACACAACAAAAAACACATAACCAAAAAAAAAAAAAAAAAAAAAAAAAAAAAAAAAAAAAAAAAAAAAAAAAAAAAAAACACCCACACACTAACACACCACAGAGAAAAATACAAAAACACATACAAAATCCACAACACACCCCCGAAATAACATAATATAAACATATAAAAAATTATTTTATAACATATAAAAAAAATAACACACAAAACCCCAACTCTACCAACACACCAAACACTATAATATTAAAAATATATATATTTAATTATATAATATAATAATATTAAAAAATATATATTTAAAAAATATATATATAATATATATATTGTAAAAGGGACTCCTTTGACAATGGTGAACAGGGGTAATTTGTTTAAAGGCTTACTCTTTTTTCTGAAGTTGAACCACCAAAAAACACACAAGACATTTAGTTTTAATCGGGCCCCGCCCCAGGTCCGGTCGGCCCGGAGAGAGGGCGGAGTGCTTATGCGGTGGTACTTTGCCGAATCCCCTCAAAAGGTCGTAAAAATGTGCCTCCGCCCCGCTGAGCGGGTGGTTTTTTGG
>NW_023655695.1:0-4056 GCF_015228065.2 Penaeus monodon
GGGGGGTTTTTTTTTGTTTTTATAAGTCGTATAATATTTTTTTTTTTCCCTTGTTTTTTTTTTTTGTTTCCCCCCTTTTTTTTTTTTGGGGGGTTTTTCCAAAAAAAAAACCTTTTCCCCCGGGTTTTTCTTTCTTTTTTTTTTTTATTTTTTTTTTTTTGTTTTTTTTTTTTTTGGGTTTTTTTTTTTTTTTTACCCCCCCTTTTTCCCTCTTTCGGCCCGGTCGCATTTCCTTTCCGCTTTCCCAAAAACACTCGCATTCCACAAAATTTGCGAAAAACAGAGAAGTTCCCCTTTTTTCCTCCTTCAATTTTGGAAAAAATTTTGGGTTTTTTTTTTATGGGCCTTTTCGGTCGTTTTTGTCAGAGTTTTTATTTTCACTTGAATCATTTCATATTTCACTTCACTGTACTTCAGTCACTTCACTCCTTCAGTCACTTCATTTCACTTCAGTCACCCGAATGTTTTGGGGGGTATGGATAGGAAAAACGGGGGGGGAGGAAGTTTTGGGGGAAAGGGAGGAGGCGTACATTATCATCATCAAATCACCATTTTATCCATGATATTAATGATGGTGATAGTGGCACTGATATGGTGAAAATGATGATTATATGATGATTAAATATAATCACCCTAATCATCTCATCATCATCATCATCATCATCATCTCTTTCCTCACCCATCATCATCAATCATCATCATCATCATCGTTGTTACTATTGTTTTTATCAATTGGTATTATGATTTAGAGTTTTGAATTATTTTTAATATTTTTATCATATTATCATCATCTTTTTGCTGATGGTTGTTCATTTTTTTTTTTAGTTTTTTTATTTCGATGACATTAGTGCATTGCAAATTGATTCGTCGGCTCTACATGCCTGTCTTTTTTCTTAAAATTTCGTTTGGTGCGTTTCCAGTGGAAAATTCGTGAGAGGAGGGCGTTTGTTCGCGCTCGCCTGCCGCCGCTCGTCGTTAAATCTCTTTGTTTTTTCGGGTCCCTAGGCCCTCCTCGCCGTGGGCTTTTTTTTTGGGGTCGTCGCTCGCCCCGTGGTTTTTCTTTTTTTTTTTTTTTTTTGTTTTTTTTTTTTCATTTTTTTTTTGGGGGTTTTTTTTTCTTTTTTTTTTTTTTTTTTTTTTTTGGGCTTTTTGTTTTTTTTTTTTTGGGTTTTTTTTTTGTTTTTTTTTCTTTTTTTTTTTGTTGTTTTTTTTTTTTTTTTTTTTTTTTCCCCTTTGTTTCCCTTTTTTTTTTTATTTTGGGGTTTTTTTTTTTTTTTTTAGGTTTTTTTTTTCTTTTTCCTTTTTTTCTTTTCTTTTTTTTCCTCCTTTTTTTTAAAAATTTTTATGGGTTCCTTTAAAATTTTTTTACTTTTTTGTAAGACTTCTTTTTTCTTTTTTTTCCTTTTTTTTTTTTCTCCCTTTTTTCCTTTTTCTTTTTTTCCCCCCCCTTTTCCTCTTTTTTTTTTAAAATCCCCAGTTTTCCCCTTTTTCCTTCCCCCCCCCTTTTTTTTTCCCCCCCCATCCCTTTTTTTCCCCCCCCCCAAACCCCTCCCTTCCCCCCCCTTTTTTACCCCTTACCCCCCCCCCCCCCAGTTTTCCCCCCCATTTCCCCCCCCCCCTTGCCCCTTTTCCCCCCCCCCCCCCCTTTCCCCCTTTTCCCAAATGGGCCTGAAGGAGACCTTTGAAAATTCGCGGTGTTTTGAGGGGGGGATCCGGGGAAAGTTTTTAATTTTTTTAATTATTTTTTAATTGGGGGTTTTTTTTTTTTTTTTTAATCATCGCATATTCATAAAATGGGGAACCCCCCCTTTTTTTTTGGGGGGTTTTTTATTTGATTTTTGGGGGGGGGGAAATTGGTTTTTATATTTTAAAAAATTTTAAAAATATATATTATATATATATATAATCTATATATATATATATATTATATATATATATAATATCCATATACTATATACATATATGTGTCATATACTATATTTATTTATATATATTATATTGTGTATTTATTATTTATGTATTATTTTATTTATTTATGTATATATAGGACCGATATATATATATATATATATTATATATATATATATATTATATCATATATCTATATATACATATATATTTATATATATATTATATCATATATTATCTTTTGTTTCTTTTTTATATGTTTATTCTTTATATATTTCTTCATACTATTAACTATATTGTTTTTATTTATCTCTTGTGTTTGTGTGTGTGTGTAGTTGTGGACTGTATGTTTTTGTTTCCTAACACTGGTATCGTCTCGGTTGTTGTGTGACTTTGCACTTTGGTTTTTTTAGCTCTATAATGACATGTTGTGTCTTAACTGTCTTAACTCGTATTTAGGTCGAACTTTTGCTATAATGACAGTTTATTAACTTAAGAAGGAATTTGAAATGACAGGAAGACTAAAAAATAGAAGGGTGAATATTTTAAGTGTAACAATAAAGGTAGTGATTCAGCGTGAATTTTGACCTGAGTTGAAACTTTTTTTTCTTTTTTTCGTTGGCACAGTTTAAAATAATGTTCAAAGTCGCACTTTTGTTCCTGTGTCGCTTATTAATTGTTTATAAAAAATATATGTATATATATACATACATATATATATATATATATATATATATATATATATATATATATATATATATATATATATATATAATAGATGTATATTTAATTAATATAATATTATTACTTAATTTTGACCTATTATAACTATATATATTTCTTTATTATCTTTAATATTATATATATAATGTTATATATCGCACTATTTATATCCTATGTCTATATTATTTTTATAATAATATATCTATCTTATTTATACTACTATATATATATTTATTATATCTATATATATTATATTATATATTTTTATCTATATATCTATATATATAGGAATGCAACAGAAAGGAAAAAGCAACTGAAAAATACAGGCAATAAATGAAGACTAACGAAATCATTTATATTTATTTTATAAACAGTTTTTCCTCTTGCATACCGTTGCCCTTGCCCCGTATTTGCCTTCTGTTCATGCACTCCACTCTTTTCATGATAAGCCTCATGAGAGAATTTAATTACCGGCAATTTTATCTTCAATTTGTCGTTTTTTAATTAATTCATTTATCATTATAATAACCCTTATTATTATCGCATTGCCCAGTATTGATATTGCGTGTGAGAGTTGGCGAGATGAAAGTTCCAGGATCGTGCTGCGGGTGGCCAATTTTCTTGATCTCGGGATTTCAGGAAGATACAGCCGATAGGAGGGAGTTGGGAGGAAGGAAAGGAGGGAGGGAGGAAGGGAGGGAGGAGAAGAACGAGGAGGGAAGGAGGGAGGAAGGAGAGAGGAGGGAGGGAAGGGAGAGGAGAGAGGATGGAGAAGGGGAGGAGAGAGAGAAAGGGGAGAGGAGAGGAGGCCAGAAAAAGAGACAAAAAGAAGATCAAAACATACAAGAAAAAAAAAAATCAAAATAAATAGGAATGAGCATTCTAGTTCACCCCCACCCCCTCTCCCCCCCCAACCCTCCCGTCCTGCGCACCATCGCTAAACCGTTGGGTTTGCGTCAGATTTTCCCCTTTTTTTCCGTTTATACCCAGCGTGAGCGGAGCAATTTTTAAATGAGGTTGCCCGACCACACATGTGTACATTGGCACACACACCACGAGCATTTCCAGGGGATTCCTATAGCAGGGATGGACAAAAACACAGCGCGCACGTATGTACTTATATCATATACACAGGGGCAGCCTTATAAAGGACCACGCTGCAGGCACACACACACCACACAACACACAAACACACACACACACACACACACCACAACACACAAACACACACCACACACACAAACCCCTCTCTCTCTCTCTCTCCCTTCTCCCTCTCTCTCTCTCCCCCTCTTCTCCTCTCTCTCTCTTCTCTCTCTCTCCTCTCCTCTCTTTTTTCCTCTCCTCTCTCTTTTCTTCCTCTCTCCTCTTTTCCCCTCTCTCTCTCTTTTTTCTCTTTTCTTTCCCTTTTCCCTTTTTTTTCCCCCT
>NW_023655696.1:0-12500 GCF_015228065.2 Penaeus monodon
GCTTATGTTGCTGTCATATACCCTTATGCCAGTAAAACAAGAATATCTAATGTAGACACACAACAGAAAGCACCTTTTTTTTTTTTTTTTTTTTTGCAAAACGTTTTGATTAAAAATTTAAATATATAGTTGTTGATAACCGGTTTTAAAAGAAAAAACAAACAAACCCACATCAGTTGGAAAAATCACATGCTGTCTGCTAAGATCTATCGCATCGGGGTGTCATGTATATTTACTCCCTCTGGTAAAGTACCCTGGTCAAAAATCTCTGCTTTAAGCTAATTTGTGTGTGTCTTTGTCCAATATGCGAACAATTATAAAAGCATTATATCATGAGGGGCAAACAAGTTATATTATTTAACCTCAATTTTTTTTTTTATATTTCATAAAAGTTCTTGGTTTTGATAAAGAGTCAATTGCTAAAAGGGAAAATGTTTTTAACATTAATAAAACCCTTTTTTTTTTATTTTTGAAGATCGAAATAGTTTAAAATGGTCTTTAACAGTTTTCGTCACTGCAGCAACTAGTGGCATAGTGAAAAATTATAGGTGAAGGATGTTTTCTTCATTTGGCATGCTTGTATATCAAGTTCTTCAGAGAATGGGGAAAGAGGTAAAGTAGCAAGTTTTATTCAGTGTCGACTTAAAGATTTTTCTCTCTTTGTAAAAGATTTAAAAAAATATAGTATGTATTCTTAATAAGTGGTGTCTAAATGCGCAATATTTGTTACCGTTGCATCGTTCTTTTTCTTCCTATATACGTGTAGCCAGAAACTATAGACAATTTCGAGGAGGGGAGTAAATTGCTGAAGAGCTAGTCCACTTTCTGGGGCTGATATCATCATAAAACGGAGGATGTATTGTTATGCGATCTCTAATGGAAGGATACGCTCGTCAGTATATAATTATACATATGGGTCTTAAAGGAAAACTTTCCTAAGTTGCATTGTAGATTGAAAAACATCGAGAAATGCGGCGGGAAACATTTTAGGAAATATACCGCATTGTCCCTTGAGGTTAATTAGCAAAACATAACTGATCAACACGTGGGACGGGGGTGACGCTAGTTGGTAGATAATTAGGTGTTCAGGTGAAAAATTGAGGGGGAACCCGTCTTTGACCTGGTGTAATACCTTGAAAACACATTTCAGGCTCTCTAAATAGAATCAGACTAGCGTCTTTTCAGTCTATTAGGTAATTAACCTGTTATTTTTATAAGTATGAAACGTGCAAAGTATAAATATTGGTTATCGCATTACATTTACAGAGACTTTAAGACTGTTTTATTTGTGTTATCGCCTCTTAGGACGTGTGTTTTTTTAACTTGAGAGTCATAATAAAGGCAATGGGGGAGGAGGGGAGTGATGATGGAGGTGGGGTCGTCAGCGACAACTGACAGCGGGCATCATATTGATCGTATCACGCTCATTAGCTATAGGTGTGATCACTCACCTGTAACACTTCAGTGCAGAGCTGTATTATCTTCCTTAAGCAGGAAATTTTTGGGCGGTGTTTGTTTGTTTGTTCTTACTATTATTAGTTTGTAATGGGATATGGAGGAAAGTGGGACAGGGGCGTAGGAAGGGAAGGAAGGATCACCCGTTTTCGGGTCAACACCTTGAATTTTGGTCATTACCTGGCCCGACTCTATCCTCTTTCCCTTGCGGGTTATTTGTTATTGGTTTATGAGGGGTGATCATTCGTCTGTAAAATAAGAATACGAAAAATAAATCCCTTAAATTTAAAAAGAACAATAAAAATGACGATCAAAAAGATTTAAAAACACTAAATAAAATGTACGGATGCAACCTTTAAGAACTAAAACAATAAAGACATCAATCATTACTTAAAAAAAGAATAAAACACAGAAAACGTGGTATAATCGACACAGAAAAAGGGGGTAAAACAAAGGGAAACTTAACTAAAGGTGAACAGGGAATTAAACGGTAATAAAAATATAAGGAATCTGGACACCCCATCTGGATTCTGCTGTGTCTCTCTGAGGCGAGGTTCAAGAACCCCCAAATAATATATATATAAAAAATTATTTTTATATATTTTATTTATATATATATATGCATGCACGTATACATACATACAAACACACACATACACACACACCACACACACACACACACACACACACACACACACATATATATATATATATATATATATATATATATAATTATATATTTTATATAGACATATTAAAGTATAATAATATTATATTATAAATAATATATATATAGATAAATATTATAATACTATATATATATATATATATTATATTATATATATATATATTATATATAATGTTGTGTGTGTGTGTGTTTGTGTGTGTGTGTGGTGGTGGTTGTGGTCTGTGTGTGTGTAATATATATATTTATATATTTTATATTATATATTATATATATATAATATATATATATAAAACATATTTAATATTTTATAATATATATATATATAATTTTATTTTATATATATAATATATGTGTGTGTGTGTGGGGTGTGGTGTGTGTGTGTTTTGTGGTGTGTGTGTCTGTTGTGTGTATATATATATATATATATATAATATATATATTTTTATATATATATATATATACATATGTGTGTGTGGTGTGAGTGTGTTGTGTGTGTGTGTGTGTGTGTGTGTGTGTGTGTGTGTGTGTGTGTGGTGTGTGTGTGTGTGTGTGTGTGTGTGTGTATGTGGGTGTTGTGTGTGTGTGTGTGTGTGTGTGTTTTGTTTTATGTATACCCTGCATATATATATATATATATATATATATATATATATATATATATCTATATATATATATATATATGTATATATATATATATATATTATATATATATAATATATTATATATATTTATTTATTTGTTCATTAAATTTTAATATTTATATGTATGGTTATTCAAAAAACACACCAAACATACACATCATATAGCTATATATATATATATTATATATATATATATAAAATATATATATATATATAATATATAATATATATATACACATACTATATATATATACACATACATAGGTAATAATATATAAATAAAATATTTTACATATATATGTATGTGTATATATATATATATATATATATATTTTATATTTTATATTATATATATTTTTTTATTTAGTCATTTAATTCTATTCATTTTCACACACACACACACACACACACACACACACAACACACAACACATATATATAATTATTATATATATATATATATATATATATATATATATATATATATTATATATTATATATATATATATATTATAATATCATATATATATATATATAATATTAATATATATATTCGGTTTTATTTGATTTGGCCCCTCAGGCGTGTATGGTTTACCGGAGTGCCGAGTTCTGTGCCACCGACCATACCTGCTTTGGCACCCTGCGGGTCCACTTCAAAATCCCGTCCCCCCAGTGGCCACCCTAAGGGTTCACTTGGACAGACTAAAAGGAAAGGAGGATTGTCCCGGGGTTCGCCACGGCAGTCTCTGACCGATTCACAGAAACCAGCAACCTGACGGACCCAGTTGCTCTGTGGGAGTCCTTCAGTGCGTAACACTCGAACAGCTCAGGAGTCCATTGGCGTACGCCCAAGGACAAGGCAGAATACCATCTCCCTGGAGACATTAGAGGCCACTGAAGCGTGTTGCAAGGCTCGGCTGAATGGGAATCAAGTCTTGCGTCGTTCCATGGTGCATAGGGCTCGGACACTGCTGAGAAGGGACAAGGAACAGTCCATCAGGAATCTTGCTGAGGAGGTTGAAGGCCTTTCTTGGCAAATGACCTTCGCCCTGCCTACCCAAGCCTGAGAAAACTGAACCCTAAGCCCTCCTCACAGATGACTGCAGTCCGATCAGCGGATGGACGGATCATCTCAGATCATGTTGGGGTTCGTGAACGTTGGGCTGAGTATTTTGAACAGTTGTACCAGGTGGACCCTCCAACAGTTAGCTTGGATGCAAGCGATGTCACAGTGCCTGTGCCGGACCCACCCATCAGCGAGGAACCTCCTACCTAACAGAGGTTAGGCTGGCGATTTCCAAGCTGAAGAGTGGGAAAGCTGCAGGCATATGTGATATCCCAGCTGAACTGCTAAAGGCTGGGGGTAACCTATGGCTCGGGGCCTGCATACAGTCCTGACTGCCATTTGGCAGTCTGGTACCATTCCCCCTGACCTGCTGAGGGCAGTGGTCATCCCTCTCTGGAAGGGGAAAGGGGATCGATGGGATTGTAGCAACTACCATGGCATACACTGCTCAGCATACCAGGCAAGGTTCTCGCCCACATTCTTCTGAAACGGATCCGCAACCACTACTGAGTGCATCAGAGAACCGAGCAGTCTGGATTTACTCCTGGCAAGTCCACAATAGACCGTATACTAGCGCTTCGAGTAATTGCGGAACACCGTCGTGAGTTTGGTCGTGAGTTGCTCGCAGCCTACGTCGACCTCAAGAAGGCGTTTGACTCGGTGCATCGGGAATCGCTATGGGAGATCCTGAGGCTCAGGGAATTCCGACACAGATTATTGGCCTCTATACTGGTACTGAAAGTGCTGTAAAGTGTGGTGGGGGTATGTCGAACTTCTTCCTGTTAATTCAGGGTGAGGCAAGGCTGTGTCCTTGCACCCACACTTTTTCAACACTTGTATGACTGGATAATGGGCAGAGCTACTAGCCAAAGTCAGTGTGGAGCAACACTAGGCAATATTAAGGTCTCGGACCTTGACTTTGCCGACGATGTTGCCATCCTATCTGAGTCCTTAGAATCACTTGTGGCGGCTCTTGATGCATTTAGCAATGAGGCGAAGCCCCTAGGCCTAGAGGTCTCCTGGACCAAGACCAAGATTCAGGACTTTGGGGCTGTAGGGAACCCGTTCAGTCGATCCATGCTTGCGGCGAGGACGTTGAAGTCACAGAAAGTTTTACATACCTTGGTAGCGTAGTCCATATCTCTGGGTTGTCAGACCAGGAAGTCAGTAGACGGATTGGTCTGGCAACAGGAGCCATGAACTTGATCAACAAGAGCGTTTGGAGATGTCGGTACCTATGCAGAAGGACCAAGCTGCGTGTCTTCAAGGCCTTGATACTTCCAGTTTTGCTCTATGGAAGCGAAACCTGGACGCTATCCAGTGCCTTGGAGTCTCGCCTTGATGCCTTTTGTAACAAGTCCCTTCGCCGGATCATGGGGTACAGTTGGCAGGACCACGTATCCAACCAGCAGTTACACCGTGAGACTGGCATGGGACCTGTTACTTGCATAATCCGGGATCGCCAACTCTGGCTATATGGCCACCTAGCTCGACTCCCTATGGACGACCCTGCCCATCAGGTTGTCTCTCTGCGAGACAACCCTGGGTGGAGGAGACCTGTGGGACGTCCTAGGAGATCATGGCTTGGGCAGCTCGACGAGACCTATTGCGAGGAATTAGAGATGGGCCGTGTGCCTGCCTGGAGACTCGCCTCGAGGGATCCTCGTGGCTGGAAGCGAAGGGTGGATGCGGCCATGCGCCCCCGTCGGCGTTAGCCCCTTGATGATGATGATGATATATATGTATATATACATACACACAAGATATATATTGTAATTGAAATAAATAGAGAAAGAGAAGAAACTGCATCAGCATTTACCTTTTAAAGCAATTCCAGTTTGATTTTGGGTAATTATTTATAATCGTCAGGAAAAATGAAAGGCAAAATCTGGTTCCGGTTAAGCCAACTAACGACCATTTTAATAGATTAACTGTTGGAACGGAATATAGTTAAAGCCCAGAATGAAATTTTACGACTACTATTCTTCAATATCTAATACAAGCATATATTTCGTAAAATCAGAAATATCCCATAATATACACACAATATATATATATATATATATATATATATATATATATATATATATATATATATATATCACAGACTTTCACAAAATAGATTTCTTGGAAGGCCTAAAATCAACATTGCTAGATGTCTAATGTTTTCCTACACATCAACTAAACTATACCTACCTGAACCCAAACCTAACCTAATTTAACCTAACCTAACTTAAACGTAGCTAAACCTAACATATCTTACAACTTCAACTAATCCCAAACAAATTTAATATAGATATAACCTAACCTAACATACCTGACATGTCTAACATAAACTAAACGAAACTTAACCTAACCTGAACATAACATAACGTAAACCAAACCTAAATAAAACAAAAGAAGCACCATCAGTGTTTACTTTTTAATATATTTCCATCGGTATTCCCTACAGTGGAATTCTGACTCGTGTGTTTAACGCAGGACAACGCAAGATTGCAAGCATTATATTCCCTGATAAACGCAAATACTGGAATGACAGGGAACAGCGATTTTTTGATTGAATGGAAATCATTGGACCGTGTATATTATTTAGCTTATACACTTTTCGTTGCAGATAAGTTTCGAATACTTAGAAGTATTCGAAACTCATCTGCAAAGAAAAGAGTATAGGTGTATAAGTATAAGAAGAGAACAATATATGCCGAAGTTATTGCTTTCGACAAGGCATAACCCTAGAATAATTTTAATCTTTGTTGACTCAATAGTACATTCCAACAAAGAAAATGAAGCAAAATGGATATGTATGTTAATTAGCAAATTAAATGTATAAAGATTAGGTTTAGATTAAGTTGGTTTAGGGTAGGTTAAATTTCGGTTAGGTTATGTTTATTACATTAGGTTAGGTTAGGATTATTAGTTTAGTTTAGGTAATGTTAATTAGTTTAGTTTAGGCTAGGTTATTTCAGGCTCATTAGTTTTGTTTAAGTTAGGTTAGGTTAGGTCAAGTTAGGTTGGGTTCGGTTAGATGATATATAATAGTTAAGATTAGGTTTCCTTAGGGGAGATTAGATTTAGTTATGTTTATTATTTTCAGCTAGGTAGCTTAATAAAGCTGGAATTACTTGGAGAAACAACTGCTGATGCAGTTTCTTCTCTTTCACTATTGTTTCAATTACAATATAAATGCTTCTATATCTATATATATCCTCTTGGAGAAATCTATACTTCTGTGAGGAATTGTTATTATAATATTATGAATTTTAGATATGAATGCCTATATATATATATATATATATATATATATATATATATATATATATATATATATATATATATGTATGTTGTATATGTGTGTATATATATATATTTTTTTTCTATTATTATTATTATTTTATTATTATTATTATTTTTTTTTTTTTTGAGAGAGAGAGATACATGCGCAGTAAACACAATGTCCGATTATTATAAGGATAAACAATGTAGAACGGAAAATGTTTAAGCCTAAAATCATACTAAACAATTACTGATAGTGCTTTGTAGGTGAGTATGTCTCGTTAAATCATTGATACCCAATCTATAAACAAAATTAAAAAAAGGAAAATATTTATTATTATACTACCCAAAATAAAATTTTCGAAGCCTCATAAATCAACATTACATTGCTCTATTGTTAGTGTCTCCTTATACCTAAATGAATACCCAAAATGAATTTTTCCAAAGGTCTTAAAATAAATATTGACAAATGTCTATCATCTCCTTATTCCTAACCTAACCTAACCTAATCTAATCTAAATATCACCTACCCAAAGTAACTATTCTAATCTAACTTTATGATTCTAACTTAATCTAAGCTTACAATTCTAACCTAACCATCTAACCTAAGCATAACCTATCCTAACCTATATGTAACCTAACCTAACACTACCTATACCATTCGTCTATTTATGAAATACTCGTATGATAATGGAGTTGTTGTTATTATTATTATTATCGTTTTTATCGTTATTATCGACTGTCATCATTATTATTACCTTTTAATTGATTACTTGTGTAGTAAAAATAGTAGTGGTAGTTGTCATAATAGCAGTTCTCGTATCATAATGATATAATGATCGTATTAATTATAATAATGATAACAGAAATAATAATTTAAATAAATAAATAAATAAATAAAATAAATAATAATAATAATAAATAAATAAATAATAATAATAATAATAATGATATACGAGTCTCACCTATCTAATCTCTAAATCCACGTTTTCTACGTTTACTGCCTTCAAAGAAAATCGTAACCTTTGCATTTTATGTCTTTCTTTTAATTGGTTTTGGAAAAAATAAAGACATCTACTACTGAGTCAACCCAGCAAAATGTTTCGTTTGCAGGAATATGTAAATAAATGTGCTTTTAATATATGTATATGAACTCTGCAATTATTTTATTCTATTGTTATTTTTTCCTCGTCTTTGCTTTTGTGATGAACTCTTGAAAACCATTTAATTTACTTTTTTTTCTTTATATCTTGGGCATATCTGCTAATTGAAGCTTTCAAAATGTATAAACTCCAAATATCTAGTAGTACCAGGGAAAAAAGTGATTTGGCAACAGATAACATTAAAATTGAAGACAAAAGGCTATTCCCTTAATCCAGACACGTTTGGTAAAAAGAGGGGGAATTTAAAAATAGTAATTATATATATTTTTTAATTGTGTATTTTTATTGTAAAATCCAATACAGTTGAAGATTGCAGACTGGATATTTATACTGCGCGTATTCCGTTTTATCCTTGAAACCTTTATGGATATACCACTTTCCAAACAAGGGGGGAATATCTTGTAGCATATGGCAGCTCTCTTTATCCAACTCTTACCTCCTTTTATAAGAATTTTCCGTTCATATTCTTGTCTATAATATCATTAAAATCTGGTTGATCAAATATTAGTTATTATTCTTTTTGCCTATGTCCTTCCAACCTAGAAGACTTTCAAAAAATGAGACAGATTGGTCCACAGAATATATGCGACTGACTCAAGTAAACTTAGAATACTTTTTAATTTCGTGGCACAGCATTTCAAATTTTACAGCAAAATATGATGTATGGGATTAATTCTAAATATATTGATACATTTCTGATTGTCATTGTTGCAACCATTATCATTTTATTATTATTATCATCATTGTTACTACTACTGTTATCAATATACAATCAACCATCAAATGCAGGGTCAGGGAAAGGCCTAACTCCTTTCTAGAAAGTTTCCTGGAACACTTACCTCTATAATGAGTTCTATATCACCTTCATCAGCAGCAAAGAGAAAAAGGTAAGCAGAAGAATCAGAGTAAAAAACAAGAGAGATTTTGCGCAACAGCGGCTGAAAAGAATAGTACACTGATTCATATATATACGTTTTTTTTTTTTTTTTTTTTTTTTTTTTTTTTTAATTCACTTCAGAAGACCAAAGCTCTCTGAATGTTCATGGTTGAAAGGATATAGCTGCATGCTTCGTAATTCTTTATGGTTTATATAGTACTTCTTGCATGAGATATAGGTATGTGTGCCCCATCTAAAGCACCAACTACTTCTTCAAATTCTCCTACGTATTTCCTCGGCCTTCCAGAAACACCCCACGGCATTTCGCGGCAACATGATAACACCGAAAATAATACGAAATGCTGCGATAAAGTAATGCTAATTGACAACTCTGCCCTTACAGCTGCATTCCTACATTGGCTGGAACGGCCAGACAGTTTTTGTTTCACCGGGAAAGAGTAAAGTTAATGTCTTCCTTCTCTGCTGGTTTCCTTACATAAGGAATGCCATTAATTTTTTCTTCCCTGTACCCTCTTTCACGGTTGTTTCTTTTCTCTTTTATTGTATTCCGATGTTTTTCAGTTACAGAGATTGGAGTTCATTTTCTCCTCTTCCCTTCCCTGTGTCCTTTTACGCGGCTGGGATAAGCGGTTTCTCCCCACTCCCCGGTCAGCGGCAGAGGTGGGGATGAACGGTGTTTTTTGCTTTCAATTCCTTCCTCTCTTCTAGCCCACTCTATTACAGATTTGATGGCCTGAGCAAGGACATCGAGTTTGCCCTCCCTCTTCCTCGCCCGTGCTCAGTTTGGAGGCGTATGGTTCATCAGGAGTGAAGGGTACTGATTACTGTGAACACCAAAGGCTTCAACCTTTTCAGCGTTGACGACTTATTCTTCAGGTTGGACGGGACATTTTACGAACTGTCGGAGTCTGAGCTCTCGCGACTTTAGCAGGGATACATCGCGTCCACTACAACTCCCTTTGCCAACCGAGCGGCCAGCACAACTGAGCGAGAGGCCCCAACAGGTGGCGTTCCAGGCGAAGGCCTCCTTAGCCAAACTTCCGGGTCGTCGGGCGTTTGCCCTCCTTGACGTGCTCAGGTCGAGGGAAACTCAAGGAACTGTCAGCAGACTAGAAGTTCAGAGCACAAAAATCTTATCTGAAAGGAGAGAGGATTAGTATATCCATCCTTTACAAGAGACAGCAGGCAAGTACATGACTGCAAATCTCAGGAATATATAGAACGAGTGACCACGACTTCCAAAAAATATATAAATAAATAAAACATAATTATAAAAAAATAACGAAAATTAAGAAACTTAAAATTAAACTGCAAACTAAACAAACCCAAAGCTTAAAACCAAAACTCGAAAAAGGCTTTAAACTAGATGAAATGAACTTAAAAACTAAATGACTTAAAAGTAAAACCTTAAACTAAGAAAACCATACCTTAAAGCTATACTTAAATACACATATAACTTAAAACGGAACTTTTCAACTAAAAGAACATTCCAGAAAAATAAACACGGCCAGTCCCTACTAGAAAAATAAAAGCATGACAGGATTACAGCATTACATGTTAAAAAAAAAATAAAAGTAAAAAAAGGAGGGATCTCAGGCAGGTAACTACTGAAGTGGTAGTTCAGCGACCCTCTGGTAGCTTTTGGGCAGGTCAGGCATAGCTCGTTGTGCGGCCCACGTCAGTCTCACTCGGGAGCTCACACATCCTTCAAATATTGCTTAGGGTCTGCAGGGATGGCTGCAATAAACGTGTCTTTCTGTGAAAGAGATTATACCTTACTCTCCCACGTCTATTACGACTGACGTTAGGAAGACGTACTGCTGAAAGCAACATCGTTGCGCCTGGCTCCGTGTTCTCAGGTAACCTGGTAAACGTGATTAGGGCTATTGTATGGAGACGCGTCTGGAAAGGTCGGTTCCAGCTTAGACAGACGCAGCTGGTACGCGTGGCAATTGTGTCCTGTGGCCTATAACCATTAAAGTCCAGAAGGCCTTTCACTAATGCTGCAAGGACACCATGTTGCAGAGTTACCTCCAAGCCATAGTTTTAACAAGCATCGGTCCCGTCTTCTGGTTCCTTCCGTAGTAAGAGCTCCTCCGTCAGAAGGTGGCGGAAACCGCCGGGTGATCACGTTCCTCAGGCATCCTCAGACGAGTTTAGAGTTCCTGGTTCTTCGCCTTGTTTCCTCGTAACTTCAGTGTAACGTGATCAAGCCTCCTCGCCAGCTCATCGAAAAGTGTTTTCTCGTGGTACATAAATGCCCGCTCCAAGCCTGTGGCTTCTGCTGCTCCAGCTGTTCAGCGGCTCCGGCTTATCATCTCTTCCCAACACCATATTGACGTGTAACGTGCTAAATTGCAGACACTTTTAATGCGTCTCATCTCCATTACCTCTATCATGTAAGCATCACCTTGTAATGTTACGCACATACATCACTGTAATAATCAATGTTAATATAGGCACGGTCATTAATCTCCACTATGCACGTACGCAAATCACTGTAGTAATCACGGTAGACAAAAATAAGAAAGTCCGGTTACAACACGCACTGTGTGCAATTCACATTAAGCACAGGAAGCACAATAAGTAAATACAGTTATCACATAAACGCATGTAAATAAGTCATAACGGCAAGCAAAATCTCAAATCGCGGATACACAGCACGGGCACGATCAATGGCCAACGTACTTTCCATGTAATTACATCGAATACTTCATCGTTAATCACGCAACAACAATATGTACAGCTAATTGAGTTACTGGGTACGACACTACCATCAGCACAATCGGTTAAATGCGTAAGCACGATCTTTAATTAAACATCAACACAAGCACTACCACTGGCTATGTGCGCTCTCAGATATCACCACACGATGGGCACAAACAACCACTGACACCGAGTGCACGTACTTTGTAATTATGAACACAAACACGAGACATACATGAACGCGACATCTAAGCACAAGCATTGTTATCGGGTTCACACTTTCAGTTATAAACATAAGCTTATATACATATGTATTTGAATAGACGTAAATGTATATATATATATATATATATATATATATATATATATATATATATATATATATATATATATATATATATATATCTGAGTGTGAAAAAAAAATATATATATATATGAATATATAAACATGTATATGTATATACATATAAATACATATGTATATATGTGTGTGTGTGTCTGTGGGTATATATATATATATATATATATATATATATATATATAAATATATATATATAATATATATGTCTATATCAATCTATTCTTCTATTTATACACCCGCATACACACAC
>NW_023655696.1:15000-22500 GCF_015228065.2 Penaeus monodon
TAGCGTTCTGGGAGGTGGGGGCAGGGCAAGGAAAGAGCGGGGTCTCGTGGACAGCGCATGAGGAAACTCTTGCATGGATGCGGTCTGAGGGGGAGGCGGTGTGTCCTTGGGGGAGGGGGGAAAGAATCCCGGACGTCGTCCACTTCCCTCTCACGTCGATCTCCTCCAGCCTCTCGTCTTTCTGCAAGGTAGTTGCCATTTACCGAGAAGGGGAAGAGGGGAACGGAGAGATAGAAGTGGAAGGAGGAGGTGTAGGGGGAGGAAGGGGAGGGGGGAACTGAGAGATAAAATTGGAAGGAGGAGGAGGTGGAGGAGATGGAGGAGGAGGAGAAGGAGGAAGAAGCTGAGGAAGAGGAGGAGGATGGCGGGGATGGAAGAGGGGAACGTAGAGGAGGAAGCAGGAGTTCCCCCTATTCCCTTCTCCTTCCACTTCTAGCTCTCTGTTCCCCCATCCTCTCCTCCTATTTCCACTTCTATCTCTCCGTTCCCCATCCCCCCCTCCTCTTCTTCCTCGTTCCACTTTTATCTCTCCGTTCCCCATTTTCCCTTTATCTCCTCCTCCTCCTACTCCTTCAACTTCTACCTCTCCGTCCCCCCCTTCACCTCCCCCTTCACTTCTCCTTCTCCTCCTCCTCCTCCTACTCCTTCAACTTCTACCTCTCCGTTCCCCCCTTCACCTCCCCCTTCACTTCTCCTTCTCCTCCTCCTCCTACTACTACTACTACTTCCATTTTTAGGAAACGGACAGAAGTGGAAGGAGGAGGATGAGAATTGGGGAACGGAGAGACAGAAATGGAAGGAGTAGGGAGAAGGAGAAGGAGAAGTAGTAGTAGTATGAGGAGGAGGAGGGGAAGGGGGTAAAGGACAGATAGTTGTGGAAGCAGGAGGTGGAGGAGAAAGAGGGGAAAGGGGAATGGAGGAGGAGGAGGGGAAGGGAAAAGACACGCGCTCTGTGTGAATAAATATATATACACATATATAAAGATATAAATGTGTATATATACATTTATACATACATACACACAAAGAAACAAACACAAACACACACACACACATGTGTATTTGTATATCTATATATATATATATCTATATATTCATGCATGCATATACTTTTATATATGTATATATAAACAAATATTTATTTGTATACATAAATATATATGTGCGTGTGTGTGTGTTTGTGTATACAAATATTAATATATACATACATACATATATATATATATACATATACATATGTACACACACAAAAATATGTGTGTGCATGTGTGTGTTTGTGTGTGTGTTTATGTGTGTGGGTGTACATTGATGTATGCATATATATATATATATATATATATATATATATATATATATATATATATATATATATATATATATATTATATATATATATATATATATTCATATATATAGAGAGAGATAGATAGACAAATAGATAGGTATAGATATGTATAGATATATAGATGGATAGACCATATACATATACATATATTGGAATATATGTTTATATATATATATAAATATACATGTATATATATGTATATATTTGTATGTATGTATCTATATATCTATACATATCTATATCTATCTATCTATCTATATACATATATCAGTGCACACTCACACATGAATAGGTGTATGAATATATATATATAGATATACAGGTAGATATAGATAAATAGATAGATAAATAAATAGATAGATAGATAGATGGATAGATAGACAGAGATAGAGAGAGAGATAGAGATAGATAGAAGATAGATAGATAGATAGATAGATAATAGAGAGAGAGAGAGAGAGAACGGATACATATAAGTGGAAGGAAGAGGGGCGGAGGGAAATGAGGGATTAGGAAGAGGAAGGAATGGAGAGATAGAAGTGTAAGGAAGAGGATGATGAGGTGGAGGTGGAGGAGGAGGGGAAAGAGCAAACGGAGATATATAAGTGGAATGAGGAGGTGAAGGAGGAGGGAGACGAGGGGAAGGGAGAGATAGAAGTGGAAGGATGAGAATGATGATGATGATGATGAGGAGGAGGAGGAGGATGGATGATGATGATGATGATGAGGAGGAGGAGATAGAAGATGATGATGATGATGGAGAGAGGAGAGAGGAGATGATGAGGAGATGATGATGATGATGATGATGATGATGATGATGATGATGATGATGATGAGGAGGAGGAGGGAGATGATGATGATGAGATGATGATGATGATGATGATGATGATGATGAGGAGGAGGAGGAGGAGGAGGAGGAGGAGGGGGGGGAGGAGAGATAGAATTGGAAGGTGGATGAGGAGGTGGAGTAGGAGGTGGAGGGGAAGGGTGGACGAATAGATAGAAGTGGAAGGAGGAGGAGGTAAGAAGAGTGGAAGGGGAACGGACAGGATAGAATTGGAAGGAGGAGAAGAGGGAGGAGGGAGGAATTGAGGAACGGAGAGAATAGAAGTAGAAGGAGGAGGAGGAGAAAGAGAAATGAGAAGGAGGAGGAGGGGAAAGGGGGGGAAAGGAAAGATTAGTTGTGGAAGGAGGAGGGGAGGAGGGGAAAGGGGAACATGAGGACATGGAAGTCGAAAGGAGGAGTAGTAGGAGGAGGGGAAGGGGGGATGGTGGAGCGAAACCTTCACCAATGCAGTTAAAATACAAGAAAATGGCAGCTTCAGTAAACAAGTCGAATTGTGAGAAAAAGAATTGCACGCAGATGGTATTCATCACCGAACACCAGCCACAAAATAGAAGGTTGACCGAGGTCCATCGCCCCAGGTCGCCTCAGTTCGCCAGAGTATGTAGACAATTGATCTGGATATGGGGAAGGGTAATCTGGAGTCATGAAAAAAATATTTTGTTCCACCGTCGCATTGAAGCTCCAATGCCTAGAGGAGAGATAAAAACAAGGTGTGCAAATTACTTTTTGACGTTCTAACTTTTTTTTTTCATTGATTATGAGATGGAAAAGATCACTGTCTATACAGATTATTGTGATGGCCCTAATAATTTTTGTTCTAATCTCTCATTTAATTTTCCAGGATATGATAGGCAAAACATCTACGAAACTGCGAGGGGTGGCCTCGTGACTTGTAATATGTGAGCGTGGATATTCATGCATGGCGTTGGTGAAATGGCAGAAATAGAGGGGAAATTCAGTTTCGGGACATATATCGAATTATTAGATTGTTCTCCTGTCAGTATGGAGCTATGCCTTGCTTTTCCAGAAAGAAACGATGTTATCAGCAGGATAACTGCCAAGTACACACGGTCGGGGCAGTTAAGAGATGGTTTCATGGACCAAAACCACCTCGAGATTCCTCACCATGGTCAAGCAAGGCATCGATCGAAAATGTCTGGGCCAAATATAGTCAAATGTTCTGGAAACAGGCAAAATGAAAGAACCTCGGAAACAGTTAAAGAACATGCAAGAGGGAATGGGAAGTACTTTCCCTGCGTAGGAATACGAAACTTATATTAAAGCATGTTCGCCTCTGTCCTCGGGTTAAACTACGAGGACAGTTATAGAACATAACTGTGGTTTAGACAAGCGTTTTAATAAAAATGAAATGATTTCCTGTTCAGTATGGTTTTTCCATTAATATTTACCTCTTTTTTTAATTCATATTACTGTTTTTTTTTTTTTGTTTTTTTTTTTTAACGTAAAAAGGCAACTAAAATCTTTTAAAAAAAATGATTGAGCGGAGCGTCTTTTTAATCAGTTAGTCCCATTCATACAAAGCAAGCTAGTACTTCAGTAATCAAAAATACCTGTTACTTTTCGCTGCTGATCGTGGTTCAAAATGTTATGAAAATGCAAAACTATAATTTTAAATCGCTATGCGCAATACTAGTAATCACAACAACCGCAAATGGTCAGCATATCTAATCTAATTTCTCAACACGCACACAGCTCACAGTGATGAAACCCTAATGTGATTTTGCGCTATAGTTATGTTCATATAATAAAGATGATAACGTAACATTTTCTTCTGAAATCAGAGAGAGGTTTGGAATCTGACGAAAAGATAATTAACATTATTTGTTCAATTTAGCTGCTTCTAGCATAATTAAACGTTAACGAGTAGTTGCAAAGCTCTCGCCGGAATTTGCCATATTCTTTTTCTTCCAGCTGCCATACGTAAGATGTTTATAGGAAAAGCAGCGTTTATAAGTGTAAAGAATGTTGCAGCTATAATAATTTATGGAACTAAAAACGCCGCGGCCCACCCTTCCATAGGTGTTTCAATCTCGTAATCAAACATAATTCCAAGAAATCGTGTACGTATGAAAAAAATACTCTGTTAAGCAAACGATATAATAAATTGATACATATACAACAAAGAATTATGCTTTCGTACACTTATCAAGAGGGAATATATAAAACTGTGACTTCTGCAATGAAGATAAATATGCAAATTGTGAATGACAACTACGCATTATCAGGAATTTGGCACAAGATATCGTGTATTCGTGGTGAAACAAAAACGACATCATACATATAATTTTGTAACTCATCAAGTATATAATTGTGCACACACGCATACGCACACACACAAAAGCGCGCAGACAGGCTCACACACACACACACACATATGCATGTCTAGCCTCCGGGCTAGTACAGTGGTAACGTGTTGGCCTCTCATCCGAGGGTCGGCGGTTCGCGTCCCGCCCAGGCGCGAGGAGATTCATGAAGTGTTGCAATTGCGCCAGGAGGTTACTGCTGGGCTGGGCACCCACGGCGGGCAAGGACTCGTTCGGCATTAGTCGACACAGGCTCGGGCATCCCTCATGGCATAGCCCGGGCGAGGGTAAGCTTCCGCAAACCGGACTTTTATCCTTACATATAGCCTGCCACACACACAATGTTAAAGCGTCTTTATATTCTCCCTACAATAATGCGGTTTTGCGTTCATGTAATGTTCTGTAATGGGAGACTATAAACGTAGCATATTTTTGTTTATGAAAAAAGGTTTTGTTTCAGTGGAAAAGAAAAGTCTCCACTTCATTAGTTCGATCGGCAGATGGTGCCAGCTTCGAAAAAGGACTTGCTAACTTCTCAGTTAATTGCAGATTTCTATAGTGATTTAGCTGCCATGCATAGATGTTGAAAATATGAGGCGTTTTCTATATTCAAGAAAATAGCAAATAGTGTGAATGTTGTTGTGAAATACAAAAAGGGGGGTGGGAGGGGGGATGCTCGCCTTTTCTCTTACCTCCATAGAGCGTGCCATTTCGATAATCCAATTTCCAAAAAAGAGTCGCATCTGAAAAATCAAATTGATGATTCCGGTTTTTGAAAATTAATTATTAATACACTTATTGGCTATTTATATTCCACCAATCACGGGCCCTCTTTGTTACCAAAACAACTAGGGTTTTCGCTCTCATTCATATAAAAATACTATTTACGTCTGATGTTTAAATTCGATGTTTGGTGCCAGATCCTAGATGTACAAGATCGGGGACCCCGCATATGTTACTTGAAAATATAATCGCAAACTGTACATTAATATACACACACGTCCCATGTGTTATGTGTGGTGTGGTAATGGGGGGCGTGTTGTGCAGTGTTTATTATATTTATGAATATATACATGTATAGGTATATATAAATTCCATTATATCATGTATAATATATAGATATATATATATATAATATTATATATATATATATGTGGTGTGCATGGTGTGTTGTGTGTTGTGGGTGTGTGTGTGGTGTGTGTGCCTGGTGTGTGTGTTTTGCGTTGGGATTGCTGTTGTTTGTGTGTGTAGGTGTGTGTGTGTGTTGTGTCGGTGTTATGGTGGTTCCTTGTGTTGTGAGTGGTGTGTGTGCGTATCATATCGCAACAAAGGACAAGTCTTTATATGCCACGTTTATTTATTCGTTGCACAAGGCGTATCATATCGTTAAAAACCAAGTTCATGAAATATGTCAGCTTTTTGTCTTAAGAAAAGAAAAAGAAAACAAAGAAAAAAAAAAAATACAGTCAGCATTACTTCTTGTTTCTTTCAAATTCATTCCTTTTTGTGGTTCTATCTTTTTTCCGACTTAAGTGTTATCTGAAATTCGGATATGGAAATGTTTATTTAAAACACACTCAAAGAAAGGGTTTGCTTGCTTTGGATGAGATTTGCCGAAGTTCTGCCCTTCCGCCCGGCCTTGCACTTATGGCCCGGCCCATTTTTTATGTGTCAGCTTTTTATGGCTTGATCTTTTTTTTGTTCATTTGTTGGTCGACACCTCGGTGCTACCGTGGCGTGGTGGGATATAATTGCCAGCAGGCGCTCCTGTAGCCGTTGGTGTAAAGCAACCGCATAAATCTGTCTTTACCAGCACGACGGCTGTGTTTCCGCTGTCGGTGGGTTTTTCTTAGGAATTGCGTGTGCAACCGCAATTCTCAAGTAGTGTATCAGTGGGCGTCGGGCTCGCCGCATGCATGCAACAACACCTCTCTTCATGTTCTATGGTTTGTTATTATGAATCTGCCCCCAGACAGTGGTAACCTAGGCAGCATTCTGTGCAGAATTGACTCTGTCGGTGACCTCTGGGGGTTGTTTATTTCAGAGAGTGAAAGTGGGTTATAACTTTTGGCATCTGCCCAGTAGTACCGTACCAGATGGCCGTAGGGGGATGTCTCGTTTCTCTCTCGTTGAAGCCTGCAGGAGGAAGGAGTTGGCCGTCACCGTACACTTCCTCCTAATAAACTTCGGCTTCTGATGTATATTTAATCATGGGATTTGGGGGCATACCCCGGCCGCCCGATTTCGGTCTTAAATCTGTCAGCAAAGGGTTCATTGCCCTGCATCCCTATATGAGCTGGCGAACCAGTTTTATTGAGATTCTCTACCTTCTGAGCAGCATCCTTGTGTATTTGCGATGGTTGTCAGGAGGTAGATGTTTGTGTAGTGGTTGCTCGGTGTATGAGCGCTTCTTGCTTGGTCTTTCGAACTTCCCTTGCTGATTTGAGACAATGAGGTTGAGCGCTTTTCCGGCTGCTGAAGACAGTCGACCCCGGATCCCTTTGGAGTCTGTGTGTTAGATGACACGTGTCCTTTTTCTCTCTGGAGACGCGTCGGTTCTCAGTGCCTCCTCATGAGTAGCAAACTACCTCTGCCTGTAGCCGAGGAATGGATGGCGTTTGTTTTATTCGTTTATGTTTGTGTTGTGTTTTTCGTTTGTCTGTTACCCTCTATGGTTATTTTTGTACACACCCACACGGCACCTTGCTGTGCAAAGCGGCGCCCTGCAGTTAGTACTTGTGGGCAGTTAAGTCAAGTGTAGTGTGGTGGGTTCAAGGGATCGACCGATCCCGTCGGTTGTTGTAATATGTCAGGTCTCCCCCGGAGGCGGTGGTCGATGGGAGGTGTTGTGGGTTTGGTGTATGGTCATGCAATGGACCCTCTGGGTAAAGAAGGTATCTATTTAAAAAAAATTTTATTTTTGTAACGAGGCCCACGGAAGAGGATAGTCGCTTCGCTTCGCGCTTCAACGTAGTCGCAGTTGACTTC